>NC_133481.1:15759546-15804101 GCF_025370935.1 Choristoneura fumiferana | reverse complement strand
CTAACGAGTAAGCAAGGGTTGTTTGTAGCATTAATGTTAAATACAGTCATAATATTTATTTAAAGATTAATTAAAATTGGAGAAAGAAGGATTTGCCGCTTTGTTATATTTAGGGGCTGTTTCACCATCCATTGATTAGTGTTAACTGGCGGTTAGGTGTGATGCCGTCTCTAATTGTTTTGTTCGAATAGACGGAGACGGCATCACATAACCGTCGGTTAACGCTAATCAATGGATGGTGAAACAGCCCCTTAGAAATCACACAGGTAAAAATGGAAAATAAAAAGGGGAAATTTACAGGTGGTAGGACCTTGTGCAAGGTCGCCGGATTGCTGCCACCATCTTTCTCGCTAATCCTGCGTGAACAGCAGTGCTTGCACTGTTGTGTTTCAGCGTGGAGGTAAGACACCCGGTGAAATTACTGGCACTTGAGGTATCCCATCTTAGGCCTCTAGGTTGGCAACGCATCTACATCCCTTGGTGTTGCAGGTCTTATGGCGGTGGTGATCTCTTCATCAGGAGACCCACTTGCTAGTTTTCCATCCAGTTGAATAAAAAAAAAAAAAACATAATTAATTATAAAGTATAGCTGTTACACCTTCTGTCATTTTTGGAAGTAGAATAAATAATAATTATTGTTCAAGCATAAATAAATACTCTTTCAAATTGCTGAAACGATCTTAGGATAAAAATTTGTAATTTGGTAGATATTTCATTATTTATTTATATTGTAAAGCTCAGCCTAAACCACTGCGCTGCAGGTAGAGACTTAAAACTTGGCCTAAATTATATGCAGAGTAGAAATAAAATTATTCTGATGCACTGGGGATAGTTCTACGAGATAAAAAAACATCTTTTTGTTTGATAGTATTATAGTTAGAATATAATTTAGGTTGTTTTTTTTTCTTTTATTCGTTGTTCTTTTTTTTGAGCGGAGTGCAGCTTGCCGTTAAATACAAGTAAGATTCTCAAAGTATACAAATTCTATAATAACTACCAGTAAACTTTCTTTTGCGACTACCAGTATTCCAGACTACAAAAGTTAGCCCACATCGTAAATTTTGCTTTTAATGTGCATTGTTGTGGAAATCAACTGGCTCTAGTATCCTTTTTCTGAAACATAATCTTTGAACATTAAGGGGCTGTTTCACTATCCATTGATTAGTGTTAACTGACGGTTAAATGTGATGCCGTCTCTATTTGTTTTGTTCGAATAAACGGAGACGGCATCACATTTTAACCGTCAGTTAACACTAATCAATGGATGGTGAAACAGCCCCTTAATATTGTTAATTAAATTTGATGGTTATACTCTGTAATTTCGTTACACAGTTTCAGTTAGTTCTGATAATAATATCACTGACCCAGTTGAACTCGGTCTTATAAGTTAGATTAAACGTAAAACTGATTTGTGGTTACCTGGAAAGTTATGGTGTTGACAAATTACAGTAAGTATCAGTGTATATCGTATCATGATAGGTACATATTTAGTGAAACATATTATGTACTAAAATTTCCTTGCTCACCCGCGACCTTACGATAGCTAAGCTTATGCAAAATATTGCGTGTTCATGCAGTTCCTCCACCTCCACACTGTAACACACACAAATCACACAAACCCATCTATCACCACACCACACTACACTGACGCGTTCGAACTCAAACAGAGCTCATCTTCAGAGTGACACAACGTACACCATGCTACCAGTTGTTTAGACTAACGAACCACAACCACCGTTTTAACTTGTCACTGTAAACTTCCCAAGTACCCACATACGTTTTATGAAACAAAACAAAACTACCCACAAATTATTAATAAATTTTTTTAACCGTCCTTCAAAACTACCTTGATTTTTATTTATTTACTGTCAAGCATGTTTTATAACTACCATTGCTGAAATTAGATCCAAGCCTAGCAGGGAGATGAAACTAAATTTACCTGCTCATTAATAATAGACCCCATACTGTTGTATCTAATTATCTCCATGCATTCTAAAACATCGAGACGAAACCCTTGCACAATATGTAACACTTCATACGAATCGGAGTCCGATAAAGAATGATTTAGTTCCAACAAATGTTTGGCAAAATTCGACTTATCAGGATGCTCATTCCTATATGCGAACATGCTCTTTAAATCTAGCATTAAAACTGCGTCCTGTCGACCAACATATTATACTTTACTGCAGTCATTACAAGTGAGCTTGTATACACCCGATCTAGTTCCTTATCTACCTTCTCTTTGTGGTTACAAAGTTTAGAGTACAAAGAGTTGTTAGTCTTAAAGCTACCTTAACATTGTTTGATTTTAAAATACCACAAATTCTATCAGACAAACGACCAACGTATGAAATGCTACACCTATATTTGTTAGAAGACTGCGATGGTAACACGGCGTAAGCATGCTATTCACTATCCGTGCCTGCTTCTTCTGAACCAAACTATTGACCATTGATTTAGTATAACCATTCGACACGCTATCTGAAATAGTATTTAACTCTAAATCTTCCCTAGAAAGAGGTACAGTTAACAATCTATGTACATAACAATGAAAAGCTGCTAATTTATGCTGCACGGGTGATTAGACGATGCTGGTATCACGGCATCTGTGTACGTGGGCTTTCGGTAAATTTGAACTGGGTTTATTATTAAATCTAATAATTGTCAAATCCAAAAGTTAACGAAAATTTTCTTCTAATTCTTTTTAAATTTTATTTTAACATGTTTGTTATTTAAACCATTCACAAACAAGTCGAGCTGTCTCATACTTCCCCTCCAGCACAGAATTAATCATCAACGTACTATAATAATACACAATATTATTATTACATATGTACCTATTTTCAAAGTAATCCATAAAATATCTGCCATTAATGGACTCAGAGTGATCCCATTGCTAAACCATCACTCTGTATAATACTGTCCATTAAACCGGAATAATTTTGCTTCATGCATAAAGTTACCAAATCAATTAACCACAAACCTCCCAGGATGTAAACGCTTCCTTTCCAAATTGTTTTTAAGAATAACTATTGTCTCACTATATGGTCATAGTAATAAACTATCTACATCTAAAGAAAGCATATTTATAGCTTAGCTTTTATTTATAGCTTATGCATATTTTGCATAAGCTAGCTATCGTAAGGTCGCGGGTGAGCAAGGAAATATTTTAGTTCATTGATAGGACCTCCGCAAAGTAACGCCTGATTCAATAAATTATTTGAAACATATTATGTACTAGCTGTGCCCGCGACTTTGTCCGCGTGGACTTATGTTTATAGAACTTTATTTCTCAAAAGAAATTGTTACATTTCACTTAATTAGAACTTATACTAATACACAATTTATACCAGTGAGCACCATGAGGTGCACACAAACAAAGAGAGAGAAAAAAAATACATTAACAACTAAAAGAAAAGACTCAATTAAACCAATGTCAACTTAAATTTATCTTAATCAGTTATTGTTTTGACTGCCTAGCAGCTTACAAAAGATACATTTTTTTTATTTTTTTTTTCGACTGGATGGCAAACGAGCAAGCGGGTCTCCTGATGGTAAGAGATCACCACCGCCCATAAACATCCGCAACACCAGCGGTATTGCGGATGCGTTGCCAACCTAGAGGCCTAAGATGGGATACCTCAAGTGCCAGTAATTTCACCGGCTGTCTTACTCTCCACGCCGAAACACAACAGTGCAAGCACTGCTGCTTCACGGCAGGATTAGCGAGCAAGATGGTGGTAGCAATCCGGGCGGACCTTGCACAAGGTCCTACCACCAGAAACACAAGGTCCTACCACCAGACATCATGGCACATGGCATCAAAATGTTCACTTCTTATTCATAGTTACTGAATAAAATACCTGTGATTGTGGACTTATCCCGATAATTTTATCTAGACGGGTGGCTTTAATGCGACTTTTATTCCATTTTGCTTTTCTACCGCATGACGGGTTAGTGCAGAGGTTTTTAACCGGTGTGTGGCGGCACACCAGTGTGCCGCGTATACTAGTGTGTCGCGATTGCCGAGAAGTGTATGGTGCATTGAAATCATGAATAGCTATTTGAATGAGAAACCAACGTATACGTACGAAAGCAACTGACGCGTGGCGTGTGCGAGTATGGTAGCGGAGCGGAAGGAATGGCGGGGCGAGTGGAACCCTCTACTCGCCAGTCAGACTCGCACTTGGCTATTTTTTGCTAGTGTGCCGTGAAACTTCGATGAGAAATACCACTGTCGCTATCACTAAAAAAATAATTAGGTAACCAAAGACGCGCCTGTGCAGCCGGCACCGGGTTAGAATAGTGATAAAAAATAAAAATAGTGGATAAGGTTCTACACTTTCTGCCAAAAAACTGCTATGCAGTTAATATAAGAAGTAATAAGATAAGTAAATTAACAATATATGCTAAGGGACCTTATGTTATGTCAGTGAGAATATTCAACAAATTACCTAAAGATATATCTAAATGAAGAATAATATAACACATTTGTCAAAAGGTTAAAGAAGTTTTTAATTATAACTGCTTTTATACTGTAAAGGAATACATGGAAGACTAAACCAAGTAACATAATTATATTGTTAAGTATTATTAAGGTAAAATTAAAATACTAATATTAGCATTATATTTTATTTAGTTTGACATTTTGTTTTATTTATCTGGTGTAGTAATCTATTATGACATTATGTAATTAAAAAATTAATATTAGCATCAATTAACTTGTTGCTTTGTTCTAGCAGGGTCCATGTAGCACTGTAATATTTATTTGCCATCTCATAATACCATGGCTGCAACGAATAAATGAAAATGAATATGAGGTTTATAGTTACAAGTATTTCTTTCTGTACTTCTTTTTTTTTTACTTGAGTAAATTAATAATTCAAACTTCATGTTTGAACTTTTGTATAAAATTTTCAGTAGGCTTACAGTGACAAGGTACTAAAGTGTAAAGATATGTTTGACCTCAACTATACTTAAATAAAATCATACAAACCATTGTTTTAGTAGAAGACATATTTTCCATTACTTTTTTTGCATGTGCCTGTTCCTTCGGTGACTAATGGGCGCTCGTTAATCACAGGCTTTCTTACAATGTATCACTTCCCTAGTAATTGGAGGACGGTAAGAAAAACTGTTTAGATGAGAGTTCAGCGGAAAAAATATCCTTCTGGATCAGTTTACACGTTTTTCCGTTACAACTCTGGGATTTATTATTATATTTAGCTTATAACTGTGTCCCACTGTTGGGCAAAGGCCTCTCCCCGTGACTTCGACATCTCCCTATCCAGAGCTATATTTAGCCACACTCAATGAGAGTTTTCATAGAGGGGAAATATCGCTAGATGGCGTTAGTATCGTGAGGTATGTTTGACGTTTGCTTGCGATTGGCTAATTTAGTTATTTAACCAATCACGAGCAAACGTCAAACGGACCACACGACACTATCGCCATCTAGCGATATTTCGCCTCTGTTAATGCCTCATTCCGCGTCTAGGTCATCTCACAATCCTCGCCTCGGTCTGCCTTCCCGTCGGTGCCCGTCATGCAATACCCATGTGGCTTTGTACGCGCATGTACATAATATTTCTTAAATTAAATACTTGTCCAGCGATATTTCCGCTCATTACTTTGTACTAAGCATTTTTTCGTAAATTTTTTTCATTTCCTTTTTGTACAATAAAGAGTTATAAACAAACAAACAAACATTTTACGCCACGGGAAAATGGGAAAAATCCACTTTAAGTACAGGGGAATGCCCTAAAAAATTATAACCACCATTCTGTCGGCGTCATTATTATAGGTACATTACTCTTACAGTTATGCCATCAAATCACAACTATTCGATACTTAATAGTCTTTGAGCGCTACAAACGGACAGAGAGACACAGAAAAATATAAATCCGTTTTTGCTGATTTTACTACAGAACTTTGAAAAATGAGGCTAATTTAAACAATTTTGTAGAAAGTAAAAGAGAAATTGGGGCAAGGGTCAATAGAAATATCCAACAAAGTGTTATAATTAAAGTATCGATTGCCAGTCCCAAGTCGTTAAATAAAATTTGCCCTGAACCTAAGCAATAAGAGGAAACGGCAAAATATTTACATTTACAATTAGGACGTTCCATTGACAATAAAATTTCATTTTTTAATTAATCGGTATCGGTTTTCGGTGTTTTTTAGGGTTACTGTGTTTTAACTGTCCCTTAGCATCCTTATTTTGCTTCTAAAAATATAGCTTCTTTTGAAAGCATTATGTGAAAAAAATACTGTAAGCTATTATTTAGTATCAATTACAACTCAACTGTTATTATTACGTCCTTAAGTGATTTCTAATTTTGAAGTTTCGTTCAGCATATTGATGCTAAAACCAATAATTACTCTATACTATCATAAGTAACTACTGCTCTTTGTGATCAAACCAAAGCCACGTTAAATGTTTCATCACAAAAGACGAACGTTGTTGAATATCACGAAATCATAAATTTACATAAAATTCATGAAAGCATCACGATGTCCATCCTGACATGCTTATTTTCTTTATTTTGGCCGTTGTATAAAATATTTATGTTTGTACACGAAAATGCCCAAACCACGGAGTAATCCGATTAATTGAGGGAGAATCCTTCGCAAAATGTAACCGGTAAAAGCTTCCTAGGTATAGTCATAATAGTAACACGCTCGTGGTTTTAATGTTTATTGCTAACTGTTGACCGTTATTTCGTTTGGGAAAAAAATGTTTATCGCGCACCCACGGGAAGTATAACAGTAGAAGAACGATGATTACTGACATAGCCAAGCGAATTAGCTCATTAAAGTGACATATAGCATGGTAACAGATGGTTGTTTGGGCTGAAAAGTTTTCGAATGCAGACTGCAGATCGGCAAGCGCGACGTTAGGACGTCCACCAACGAGAGAGACGGATGGGTCCTGTATCGTTTGCCCGAATTTAATATGCCATAATGTATCGTTTTCCACAATTTTCATTTGCTATAAAGTAATTTATTTCTGAAATAGTATTTTCTTCAGAGTTGATATTAAACTAACCTAACCTAACCTACTCCATTCTATAAGATGATATTTAAAAAAAAAACTGAAAACAGCACGGTTTTATATATTTTATGGGAAACGTCGGTATGGCAAATGAAATTCGGGCAAACGAAATTCGGGCAAGTAACGAGACGGATGACCTGGTTAAAGCCGCGAGTTTACGTTGTGCTGATTTGAACCGAAGAAATTGGAGGTATATGGGGGAGATACCCCACTTACAGTGGTGTCCTACGGTTGCTAGGTATGATGATGAGCAATTTTTAGCTACATCTGGATCTACTTTCTTAGAGTTGGCATAACTTAAAAACTCAAACAAATTCATATTTTGTTGTGTAAAAATATAGGTCGATTTGTGCTTCCATTGACGAAAACAATATATTCTTTAATTAAAATAGGTATTGTCAGCGAAACGTCAAGCGCGCACGTGACTGCGTGTTATTGCTGTCAACCTGTCAAACATGCCACATGCCGAAGACGTTTGCAACTTAAATAGAGTCACGTTTTGTTTTTCTCGTTTATAAATGTCACCGTTAATTATCATCTACATCCTACACACTCTTAAAATCAATCCGAAAAATGTTTTCATACCTATATTCATCATCAGCCACTCGAGGATTTTTCTCCCCCATTGATTATCTGTTCTTCGGGCGATGTGGCTCTCCTACTGTAACTTCAACATGCATATTTTCCAGATGTCGGTGGCTTTAATAAAGGCCTACAACGCCCTGCGTGTTCAATTTAATAATGCATTCAGGTTGCTGTTGGGACTGCCCAAGTGGTGCAGTGCATCGCTAATGTTTGCAGAGGCTCGCACGGACGGTTTTCAAGCGCTCATGCGTAAGAAGATCGTCTCGTTGCTGGGCAGACTCAGGAAAAGTACTAACGGCATCCTGAGTGTCATAGCTGAAAGGTACGACTGTCCCATGTTGGCGTACTGGGTCGGTCAAGTAAAGGCTGTAGCGCGATCGAGATTTAAGTAGGCGATAAACTAACATAGATTCATTTATTTAATTATTTAATTCGTTCTTCGACGAATTTCCGTATTCCGAGGCCGCATTGCCTAACGCTTCTGATGCTCGAGATGGCAATCAATTGACAGATTTCGCATTAAAAAACTGTCATTTTATTGCGATCGCGAGCGTCAGAAACGTTTGGAAATACAGCCTCCGGATTCTATCGCGCAAAGAAACACCAAACATAGCTCTTTCTATAGCTTGTTGCGTAAATCTGAGCCTTTCCAAAAGGCCAACAACAGTCAAGGACTACGGATGGCCGAGTGGTTAGAGAACCTGACTACGAAGCTTAAGGTCCCGGGTTCGAATCCTGACCGGGGCAGATATTTGTATGAATAATACGAATGTTTGTTCTCGGGTCTTGGATGTTTAATATGTATTTAAATATGTATTTATCCATATAATTATGTTTATCCGTTGCCTAGTGTCCATAGTACAAGCTTTGCTTAGTTTGGGACTAGGTCAATTGGTGTCAAGTGTCCCATGATATTTATTTATTTATTTGTTTATACAACCCCGTAAATGATATTCAGGATGTTTGGAGTTTACTCTCTATGAATTAATTTTGAAGTATGGAATTTTATTACGAGTAAAATTAATACAAGTGTTGACGCTTTTTTTAAGTTACTGTGTCTCCTTCTCACTGGAGGACTGGCTTAGTTCAAGCCGCACTCCCAAATGAGAGCTGTCATTTTATAACACAAACATTGCGAGAAAACCTATGACAACTTTGTATTGGCCTACATCCAACTGCATGCCACAGACTTCCTTCCAGAATAAGAGGACCGTAGTTCCCTTGCAGGCCGAGCGCAGATTAGGAACTTCACACAGGCCATTGAATTGCTTCGCAGGTTCGTGGGCAGACGAAGTTACCTCACGATGTTTTCCTTCGCCGTAAATTACAAAATTTATTTTCCTACATGTATTTCTAAAAACTTTGCGCGGCCGAGTTTGAACCAACGATCCTCTTCATGAGAAGCCATAGGTCAAACAATTAGGCTATGACGAACGATAACAACTTTTGTGTAGCCATTTTTTGTGGCAACGCCACACTTAAATCGTTGGACATGAACCACATTGTGCGACCGCCGTAAAACGGCAAGCCGCAAATTTCTATAGGGAAATAATATCCAACCACACACACAGTAAATAGGACAGAATCAGTAAGGTGACTAAAATGAGTTGATTTCAAATTCAAATTCAAATGATTTATTCAGTGAATAGGCCGCAATGGGCACTTTTACACGTCATTTTTTAAACTACCAGCGCTTTCGGAAAGACCATCATTGCCAAGAAGAATGCGCCGCAAGAAACTTGGCAGAAAGTCATTTTTTCATAATAATATAATTACAAATAAAATACTTAAAAACTATTTTACACAATTAAAGAGAAAAAAAAATAAAAAAAAAATAATTTTCATCAGTTTGTATCGCTAGTATATTTATAAATCAAACGACGTGACGTCTGTAGCACAACATTTTACAAAAGATGATTTCGAAGAATATTTTTTATTTTTATTATTTATATACCGGGGCGACCAAGCTTTGCTCGGGCTAAAACTCGCGGCGTTAATAAGCGTTTTCCCAGAGATAAGACAAAGCTAGATCAATAAATTTGTCATCCCCGAAAACCCCTACATATCAAATTTCATCGAAATCGTTTTAAGTAGCCGTTTCCAAGATTGCTCGTTTAAAGGTATTAGATAAGTTTTTTAGGTTAGTTTTAATTTAGTTTAATGCCTATTGTTTTAATATAAGTAATACATTTTTATGTCATTAAATAAAGCTTTTATAAACGGTGAAAAATAATAGTATTTGATTACTTGATTAAAAATGTATCTGATAACTAGTTCTATGAACATAAAATTCCAGTAGAATAAATATTTTGTGAATGAACTGTATTAAACTTGCAACATAACCGTAATCAATTATTCAATGCAATTCGTAAAACAAATCCCACAATCCCACACCTGAATCTACATAGCTTTACGTAAAGGTTGTCGTGTTAAGTACCGCTTTAATTTCCCTACATAATGTACTGTGGGACGCACCAAACGACCACGAAACTGGATCATATCGGATAATCAGTGGCACTCATAAAATAAATTCTGCAGCTGTAAAATATTAAAAAATAATAATTATGAATTTAAAAATAATAGACTTAAAAAAATAAATGAGGGCTTAACCTAACTAGTCAACTATTGGCTTATATGTCGTGTTTAACGACCGGATGGCCAAGTGATTCGAGAACCTGACTACGAAGCTTGAGGTCCCGGGTTCGTTTCCCGGTCGGGCCAGATATTTGTATGAATAATACGAATGCTTGATGTCTTGGATGTCTAATATGTATTTAAGTATGTAGTTATCTATATAATTATGTTTATCCGTTACCTAGTATCCATAGTACAAGCTTTGATTACTTTGGGACTAGGTAATTGGTGTCAAGTGTCCCAAATATTTTTTTTGAGTAATTAGTAAAATAAGTAGATTAGGCACTTTTATTTTTTGAATGTTTTGTCAGGTGTGATGTAGGTAAGTAACACTCCAATAATAATGTTTCACGATAATGTGGCGAGAGAGTTATATTCGGGGGTTCTTTGGACGACAGGGTTCAAAATATGGAAATTCGCCGATATAACTCAAAGAATATAGAAGACAAGTTGGAGGTAATGAGTGGGCCACATCTCTCGAAGAACAAATAATCCTTAGAGGAGAAAGTTTTTCGAGTGTCGACCAATCGGAAGACAAAGAGATGGTAAATCTTTTAATAGTTCGAATAACTACATTGCGGGAGTTACGGGTGTCGGTGGGTGCAAGTGGCTAGTTGTCGTTTATTGTGGCAATCTAAGGGCTTTGTTAACCAGTCGACAGTTGGACGTCTTCCGGCTGATGCTGATGATCATCATCATCATCATTGACATCATCACCATCATCATCATCGAAATATCAGCCTAAGGACGTCGCCAAGAAGACGCTGCTGTCCATCTTCTGGTACCCTCAGCCGGTTTCTCCGGCGCCCACGGGAGGAAAGCTGGGGACAATACGCTAAGACCCGCGCTCCATGTCAAGGCTGATTATGATGATAATGAGAATGAAGGAAATGGAAGGATTTTCAAAGATAATCCTTTTCAGCCTTAAGTAAATAATCAATCTACTATTATTCCTAGTAGCGCTTGACCTAGAAGCTATTAGAAACATTTTCCTCAAGACGAGAGTACTCAAGTGGGTTTGAGGGAGTAGATTCTTAACATAGATAATGCCGTCATACCGTCACTACGTGTCGAGACGGTTGTTAAATATTTGAGCGAGTTTGTCATTTCTTCATACTAGTAGTGATTTTGAAAAAAAAAAATATAATAATTAAAACAATAATGTTTTTACTCATCCTGGAATAAAATTAGGTTTTTTTTATTTATTTAATCATTTAAGTTGTACAAAAAAAATACAATTATACTTCGCCAAACTGCAAAACAGTTTGTTGGCGAATACTACACTCCTTATTTTAGTTATATACTTCTTTAATTTGATCGTATTAAGTACTTAGTAGTACTTAGTTTCCTGGGTAAAAAGTATTCTATTTAATTCGTCAATTAGGCTATCAGAAAATAATAGGTATGCATTTTTTATTTTTTCAATCAAACAACAATGCCAAAGATGATGCACGCTAAAATTCGGGAGTGGAGGCTCGACGTGACGTCAACCTGTGTTAAGAAATATCGCATTGCTTGACGTTACGCGGAACTTTTGCTGGCTTAATATTATAAATGCGAAAGTGTGTATGTTTGTCCGTCTTTCACATCGATTCACGTCGACGTGATTTTTGACATAAAGATAGTTTATGGGCCAGAGAGTGACATGGGCTCCTTTTTATCCCGGAAAAATGCACAGTTCTCGAGGGAACAGCGAGCGATAACCGAATACCACGCGGTATATTATAAATGCGAAAGTTTGTGAGTGAGTGAATGAGTGAGTATGTTTGTCACTCTTCCACGCTGAAACAGCTGGACGAATTTGGATGAAATTTGGCAAAAAGTTCTTTATAACCTGGATTAAAACAAAAGATACTTTTTATCCCGATTTTCCTACGGGATAAGGATACAATCTTAAATTTTAAAGCGCTGGGTTTAGAGACTTAAAATTTTGGACAGTTGTTTTTAACACAATCTCAGGGTAATTTTGTAAAATCCCGGAATTTCAATTGTAATTACCAGATCGATTAGTTTACGCGTCCGAAGCCGCGAGTAAACTCTAGTATCTTCATAATTTTTTGTTAAATTGACAAAGGAAAAAAAACGCCTAGTATTTACTGATGATCTAACGATCTACTTAATTAGACTTTTTAGGACACTGGCCATTATAACACATCATTCGCTGCTATAATTTGAGTGACACGCCTCAAAATTCTAGGGCAGTACATTTTGATATAGTCACTATTCAATCAAATTTCAATTTTAACGCTCCTTTTAAGATAAGATAAGATAATGATAAAATATCATTTATTGCCACACACAACACATAGTACAATTAAGACTTATTAGGGAGAATAACAAACTTATTATTATAAAGAAGACTTATTACATTAGTAATTAATATAAAAACTAGACAACACTAACAATTGCTGTGGCAAAGGGGATGTACTCAGCGTATGTTGTGAGTTAGGGTTTCATAGGAGGCCCTGACTAGGGCTGTAAAAGTAACGAAAACCCTGGTACCCGTATGTATTCGTTACTTTATTAACCAGTACTCGTTACTATCGTATCGTTACTCGTACCGTTACTCTTGACGCGAACATGAAGCAGAAACACCGCATCCCGTCACTGTACGCTATGAACGAACGTACTTTATACGAAGCGAAACCGAACTGTATCGTTATCGTATCGTCTGTCTAGATGTGACGCTCTGATGTATATTTTTAAGTGATTATTGTAATAAATCTAAACTAATATTGTGATTATAATAATTATTTTTAATTTATGTCAATATTATAAAGCTGAAGAGTTGTTTTATTTGGTTGAACGCGCTACTCTTAGTAAAATAATTAAAGAATGACATTTGAACCAGAACAGAGTACGACCGATACGGGTTATACGGGTAACAAGACGTATTCGTGAGTAACGATTCGTTACTTCAAATCAGATGAAGTACTCGTTACTCAGTAACGAATACATACGGTTTACCACAGGCCTAGCCCTGACTGAAACAGCGCTGATTTTCAGTACACCCATTTAATACAACCCCGTTGTCAACCGAAGGGTGCTAATGTTGAAAGCATAAATAAAAATAAAAATGTTTGGCAGAAGTACCGGTTATGGCCACCTTAAGACTGTTTTTGGCCAGTGAAGTAATTATAATATATAAAAAGTTATAGTATTAAAATAATATTTTTAGTGAGTTTTCAAAAGTTAATTACTGAAACGAATAAAGTTTGTAATGTTTATTCATCTTCATCATCCCAGCCTATACATGTCCCACTTCTGGGCATAGGCCTCCTCTCATAATGAGAGGGCTTGGGCCGTAGTTCCCACGCGGGCCCAGTGCGGATTGGGAACTTCACACACACCATTGAATTGCTTCGCTGGTTTGTGCAGGTTTGCTCACGATGTTTTCCTTGTGATAAATTTCAAATGTGAATTCGCACATGAGTTTCGAAAAACTCAGAGGTGCGAGCCGGGGCTTGAACCCACGATCCTCTGCTTAAGACGCGATAGGTCAAACCACTAGGTCACCACGGCTTTCCCCACCAATTACTTCTGCCTTTAGTAGAATAAAAAAAAACTGTTGGACGTACAGTCACAACACGAGACCATCGAGCTACACGCAGTTATCAATTTTTATTGGATTGTGTCACCTGAGACGAAAATAATTCACGAGGTATTTTTGAACGCGATACTGAATCATGAAAGAGTAAAATAGAAAAATAGTGGGTATTATTAGTCGAAAATAAGGGTTATGGAATATGGTGGTGGCAGATAATACAAGTCTGGCCACCCGGTAAAGGGTCCCGAACTGATTGCCTTCTTAAAACTGCGGGCACATTTGGAACAATTGCATCATTTTTTACCCCCTTTGCAAGAAAGGGGTGGTATAAGTTTGACGCAATTGTTTTGTAGCTCTCATACGAATGGACTGTTTTCGATGCATTTTTGATGTATCTAAAATCGCGTATTTTTGCGGTGGTTCCAAGCTAAATTTATTGAAAATCGGTGAAGCTGGTTTTGAAATGAAAATGTCGGGTTTTTTTAACTTTTCTTAGTTACTTAGCTCAAGTTAGATTATCTTAATTTTTAATATCCGACGCAAAAAGCATCAAGTCTTAAGCGTTAAGTCTTAATTTTGATTATATTTTTTTGCATATTATTTATATTATTTTGAGCAAACGGGAGAGCATGCTTATTTTGTACATTTGGCATTTAAATTCAAAATTTTGCACTTAGCACATTTGTCTTTTAAACCAACGATATATATAAAGGTATTTATTTGATATTAATGTTGGTCATAATTGAACCTGTGTAATATTCTGGCTACACGCGCCAATTAAACTACAATGCACCACCGGGGCCCGTTCAATCCTTCAGAAAGGTTTTTTGTTTTGAAAAATCTTAGATATTATTAAACAAGCACACTGCTGATTATAAGGAATAATATTACCTGCATATATTTTTAAACACGGTAAGTCAAGAACTAGAACTATTTTATATGTAAATAAACGTATCACATGATAAAGAAGAAGCGGACACACAGTAGGTACCTACTTAGCGTAGTAATGTTTATGCAAACTTTCATTAATAAAGAAAAAACTTTATCCAAAGCCATACCTATTATGTAAACAAAACCAAAAATATACATAATGTTGTCTTCACACATAATTATAAACCGTAAAAATAAACTGTTTATTAAGAACAAATTTCTAATCTGTGGAAATGTTATAAAAATAACGATATTGAAATCAATTCGATTATTATATTCAAATTTCGAACATCTCACAAAAACAAAGCAATTTGATTGGGACTCAATTCCAATATAAGTCGAGATGACGCTATATACAAAATGAAATGTCAATTGCGAAGAATTTTGACAAATCTCGCACGACACTTGATATCTGACGATATGAAATCTATCGCATCTAGTTTTGTCTCAGAATACAAGAAAAAGCTACGTTTACGTGATATGAGTCAGATTTTTTCTTTTACCGCCATTGCTGATGTTCGGTTTGTATTGTTGCAAAAATTAGTTAATTAATTGATGAGTTAATTTGTGATATAATGTGAAAGTGAAACAGTGTTCGTGAGATATTATTACAAAACTCGCAAGTCTACCTAAGTTCATATTTCGTAATCCCACACACCTATTTTAACGCTACTTATTATGTATTGTACAGTCGCATGAAAGTTCATGAGGAATCAAATAGGTTATCTACATAAATTTGTGAACTATATATAGGTATATTTCACAAATTTATGTATATAACCTATTTCATTCCCCTATGTCGCGTACCCAGTTTTATTGTAAGGCTAAACGTACCTTATGATGTACTAGTTTTGATTACATATTCATCCCGGCTCAAGATAGCGGGATTAGAATATTAATATGGATCCCAATTTATGTAAACTGAATCGCAATTAGATTTTGCTAATATCCCTGCCTTACATCTTCCTTGCTCTAATGGTCCCTCTTCACTCGCATTTGAATTTTAAGCTTAGGAAAGCGCAAGATGTATTTATCAGAACTGCTTTTTAAGATGTCGAACTGAGTAGGAAATACATCTTACTCTACTCAATCGCATACAGTGACTGTTGCTAACCTTTTCTTATTTATAATATAAATGCAAAAGTTAACTTCGTGCGTCCATATGTAAGAATAAGAATTATTTATTAATATTTATATCTATCTATCTAATACCTTTATACGAGCAATTCTTGTATATATGTATATAAGTATATAAATTTCGGGGATCTCGGAAACAATTCCGATGAAATTTGGTATGTCGGGGTTTTCGGGGATGATAAATCGATCGAGCTTGGTCTTATCTCTAGGAAAACGCTTATTATCGAGTTTTAGCCCGAGAAAAGCTCGGTCGCCCAGGTATTTATTTTATTTAAGAAATCTTTATTTCGCATAAGTAACAAGTACCAAATATGTTCATGCTAAGATAAAAAAGAGAAAAATAAATCAAACATAAAATACAAAATCCGAAAAAGGAGTCCACTTAGCACTTGTCGCGCCACTAAAGGTGGCTCGACGCTGATACTACGTGGATTCTGGTTGGCATCCGATACAGAACTCGATGGGTCCTATGTATAAGGGCCAAAGTGTTTTTTTCAATTTTGGGTTTTGTGCGTTATATGTATCTATAAACTATAATATATATTTAGATAGTGGATTAAAAAAACATTGTTATTCAATTATTTTTCGAGTTATCATTGAAGTAAAACGGCCAAACTAAATGCAATTTTAACGTAAAAGGGCTAAACGTAAGTTTGATACTTTTACGCGGTAAATCCCGGGTGGGTTTTTTTTATCAGAGGGCATAACTGCCATTTTTAGGTACATGTACGGCAAGAGGAACGCGGCTACCCCAATGCTACATCGTATGTGATTGTATTACTTTTTACATTTCCCCAAGTAACTTGGGTAACGTATTTTTTACCAAAGATTTTAAGGTTGTACTCGTATATGAGGCAAAGTACCACATAGATCTTTTTACTGTCTTTTTGTACAAAAGTTTATTTCCCGGAAATTCACGTATATGGGCGTATGTACAATAACTTTTAATGAAGAAATATTTTATTAAAATTTATTCTTTGTGATTGAAGGACAAAGTACTATTAACTAGTGTGCCAAATTTTAGAACTCTCGGATACACCATCACATCTCTGAGTTACGACAGTTTTTGACTTTGAAAGCCCGTCCTGTAAAGTAACGATTTTACACTTAAGCCCATCTTTACTACGCGCCACGCAGCCTCCCGCATACTCAAGCTAACACACCACACAGTATGTATACATGTATGTATTTATGTACGTGTTTGTCACTCTTAAGTTAAAACCAAGTTAAAGCGCCTTACCGGGTTTAGATGAATTTTGGTTTATAGATAACAGAATCTCAAGAACAATGTCATCATTATTAGTCGAAAAAAATCCACTGTTGAACAAAGGGCTCCCCTTTAGATCGCCACAATGAACGACAACTCGCCACTCGCATCTACCGGTTGCTCGCAACTGCACACACAGATACAGATACAGTTAGAATACTTGAAGGTAATTTTTGGAATGTGGAAACAAGTGAAAGTTTTTAATTTGTTTACATCACTGCTTAATTTGATTACACTATATATATTTTTTACTATTTACATGAATTTACCAGTGGCTTCATCAACGTGAACAAGTGAATCCGCGCACAAGTGAACAAGTGAAAGGGACATCTTTTGGACAATGATGATAATTATTGTACTCGTAACTGTATAATAACTAACTAACTAAGCCGTGGTGGCCTAGTGGTTTGACCTATCGCCTCTCAAGCGGTCGTGGGTTCAAACCCCGGCTCGCACCTCTGAGTTTTTCGAAATTCATGTGCGGAATTACATTTGAAATTTACCGCGAGCTTTGCGGTGAAGGAAAACATCGTGAGGAAACCTGCACAAACCTGCGAAGCAATTCAATGGTGCGTGTGAAGTTCTCAATCCGCACTGGGCCCTCGTGAGAACTATGGCCCAAGCCCTCTTGTTCTGAGAGGAGGCCTGTGCCCAGCAGTGGGACGTGTATAGGCTGGGATGATGATGATGATGATGTATAATAACTGTATACTATAACTGTATATTGTAACAGTATAATTTCACACAAAAAATAATAGTTTTTTTTAAATTATGAATAAGTGTGCCCCAAACCTTACACGGAGTAATCACCACACTTCACTGAACTTTTGTTCTCCCGTTAAAGATACAAGCCTATTGCCTCAGTTATGAAAAAAAAACGTTTGAATTTTCAGCCCGAGAACAAAAGGTATCTTAAATATTAAAAGCTTAGTGAAATTAAGTATTCTTTTATAAGATATGCTATCGCAAAACCAAAGATAAAAAGGAGATTATAAGTTAATTAAAAAGTCGTATTTGGATTCGTCAAAGATAGAAAATTGGACGGTGAAAAATAATGTGTGAATAGTAGACGAATAAATGTTTTTCTTTCCTTCATTCTGTGAAGATATACCACCTTGTCGCCTTGTAGTATTTCATATTACTCTATGGTGTTAATTATTGTTCAGTTGTTTTTGTGTATATTTATTGTGTAGGTATAAAACAATAGATTGACTTTAACACTTACGAAAATTTGATTCGTTTTATTTAAAATAACTTAATATTTTATTTCTTTTAAATTAGACAATCTCCATAAATTTATTGTTTATTCATCACATGTTAATTGAAAGTGATTAGGTACCGTAATATCAGAGTATAATTATCAAGTAATTTTCATCTGTTAACATAACTATCTAGTACACGTGAGAGCATAAAAATGGGTCATGAAAATCAAATATTAAAATGGAACAACATCAGAAGCAAAAAATCTTGCAAACACAGATTAAATTGTAAATTACATTTCAGTTTTTAGTGCGCGAAATGCATATTTGATGCGTAAAACATTGCACACACAAAGCATGTAATTTACTGTTTTATTGTTCACGTAGCTTAAAATACGACGCAAATTTTCATCTAAAAGCAAAAAACTGGAACAGACTAAAGTTTCATTTGATATGTTTAACTCTAGTTATATTTTTAGACGAAAAGGTGTTAAAAGTTACTATAATCCACAGCTATAATCCGATTTTTTATTATGCTAATAAAATTTATTAAGTTCGATAATACTTAAAAGAATGATAAAATAAAGACACTGTTACACATGATCGTTACTAGCATGCTTATAAGCATGCTTATGAGCATACTCATGGACTGAAGCAAACGCGTTTACACTTACTTATTACCTTTCCCCCCCCTTCCACCCCATAAGTTGCATAAGTTTTTTTTATTTATATGGCACTAATTTGTGGGTGGGGCCTTGTGCAAGATAAATCCTGATCACTTTACTATTATTTACAGAATGCAAGGAGAGGTATGTTTTTTTATAAGTAAAGTCTTACAGCACAGGTAGTAAAAGTAATTAGGAGAATATTATATTACTCTTAAATTAGTTTTTTAAGCCGACTTCTAAAGATTAAATCACATTTTGATCAAATGACAAAATATCTGCACATTTACTATAAAGATTTCGCTGGTTATAAATTAAGTTTTTAAAAGCCCATATTAGGTGTACTTTATAGCATTATATTATTTTATGCATTCATAAAAATACTCTAAATTTAAAGCAAAACGACTATGAACTTGAACAATACTAATATCCATTTTAAGCGTAATAATTAACGCTGTTTAATTACTTTCTGTCTCATTTAAGAAGCCATTTTGGTCCAACAATTAACATTATAATGGCATGGAGTAAACGACAAGGGGATTACCCTAAGAAGGCACAAGTGAGACTTTTAAGGAATGCCATCGAAATTTTAATTAAGAGATTATTACTATGGCTTTGTGAGATACGTAATTAACGGCTTCATAGGCCGGTGTAAATGTATTCAAAGGACTTTTTGGGTACGTTTTTTGTTCATTAAGGTCAAGTAATAGGTGCTTTACCCTGGTTGTTAGGTTAAGTGGCCATTGTTTTTTCTCTTCTTGCACTAATTTTGGGGATTTAGTCGCGGCACGTGGTTTTCTATCGTTTGATTAGAGTAAAGCGAGAGTTTAAAAACTCGCGTGGTCAGCTTTTTAAGCATTGAAGTAAAATAAGAAAGTTAAATACGATGTTAAGTAATACACCTACTTGAATTGGCTAAAGGTCGTGTTAAGTTGTTGATCGTTCAGTCTAATTTATGACTATAGAATAAAATGAATGTATTTTAATTAAAATACTTTACTGTCTTAGCTGCCGTCAAAAATAAGAGATAATGAACTAAAAAATTTACTTATACTTCGTTTTTATTTAACATTAGAAAGAATTTAAACGATCTTGACGTGTCTCTTTATTCAATATAACTGTTGAAAAATAAGTCACAGCAAATGTTCAGCAAAGACATACCTATGTTCATTTACATGCTTTTGGTGTTATAAGTCTGTTTTTTTTACAATAAAAGAGCCGTCAAAATTGTTAACCCTTTTTCTAATGCTAAAAAACAAAGTATAGCTCACCCGCAAGCTACGTCTATGTAACAAATGTGTGTTCATGCCGTTCCTCCGCCTCCACGCGTCAAGAGTTTCATTTTAATATGTGAAGAATACGGGCAACACTCAGTATTGGCATATTACCTGATATTGTAGACAATGTAAAGACGTACCGTCTGTCTTTGACTATTTTGTTCGAGTGGAGTAACGAGCTATAAATGGGACCGCAAAATTGTCGTAAAATATTTTTATTTGCAGTCATTTTATTTACAGTAAAATAAAATTCTCTTGAAGCCCTTCATCGCAACACATGTCTGAGATACGAAAACTAGTTATTTTCTTATAGTGCCGGCAAGGTATCCGTAATTCAACTTATGTTATGGGTGTCCATGGGCGTTGGTGATTGCTTTCCATCAAGTGACCAGCCAGCTCTTTCATATATAATAACAAAAATCTTAGGAAGAGATTTAAGTACTTATAGCCTAATGGCCTTGTGACGGTTAGCACGCTGAAGAAGAATACCAGAAAATTTGACAATTAAGGTCACAGCTCATTAGAGCGACCCGGCACCCGACCAGCACCGCCTCCGCTTTCGGCGTCCACTCGTTGTCTACAGGTGGTCCACGGGTGGACGTCACGTGGTCCACGAATTTCCAGCACGGTGACGATCTGTGACCTTTAAACCGAAGGGCCTCTCCATAGTAAGCTAAACTTTCGCCCTTTGCATAGCAATTCAGTTTTCCAAGTAAGGAGCGAAATATATCACAGTTTCAATCAATAGATAAGCGCGAACTATTTGAGCCGGGTAACCGCAATTACCGAGCCAAATGAAGCGGCCATTTTAAATGAAGATTGACGATCGACCTACCAATGCTACGCTTACACGGTGCGATGTAGCAAGCTTCCTTACTATAGTGCTGCAAACTTAATTTTAATTTTAATCGAATACGTGTCTAGCGCGTTAAGCAGATACTATATAACCTTTTCAGGTTATTATTTTACATGTAATGCGTTTTGCATGTTTTTGATGATGACGATTGATGCGTATGAACAAAGAAAGTGTTTCCTAAAATTGCTGTTCGTGAGCTACCTCAATATTAAACAACATTTTATGGCACATTTGTCTTATCAATAGCGCTTGCTCGTCACTGTCCCAATAGTTGGCATCTTCAACCTTATGTCATTAGCAATAGAGATGACAGCAGGGTGTCGTCAATTGGGAATTAGCGTGTCGAGCACTCGGACGTTTACCTTACTTCTACTAAAAAAAAAAACAGTGTAAGAGTGTATCCAATTTTAAATTTTATTGCTGGTTATATTAGTATTCACTATTGCC
Organism: Choristoneura fumiferana; assembly: GCF_025370935.1. Lineage (NCBI taxonomy): Eukaryota > Metazoa > Arthropoda > Insecta > Lepidoptera > Tortricidae > Choristoneura > Choristoneura fumiferana. The sequence goes on along the minus strand of NC_133481.1, from coordinate 15,782,503 downwards.
ACTAAATTTTCAAGAATAAGTACTTGTAAATAAAAATGTCTAATTATCAAGTAAATAAATTAAACAAATAAATGTACAAGAATTGCTCGTTTAAAGCTATAAGATAAAACAAGTTGGGTAAAACACAAGAAAAGGACATACAAAGACAAACATAGGCACACTCTTTGATGAATTCATCAAAGCATACACTAATAATAGTAAAGTTAATAAAACTTACCTCACTGTGTAATAGGTTTCCTTACCCTATTTAATATGTGTTATACCGAGTAAAGCCGCACACAGACAGTGGTTGTCTGATGTAAACACGGTTTGTGTTTGGAGTGAGATTGTTTGTATACTTCTCTGACTATTTTGTGAAACTCGAAATACTTAACATCGATGACGATGATCACGATGTTCAATTTTATGCAGATACAGTTATTCCATTTTTGTTCGATGTCAGTACCGTTGAAAAGTACCTTTACCCTATTTAAAGGGTTACAATTAAATTTAAAAACTGTAATAAGTAATAAATTATGTTTTTCCTTCAGTAAAGTAATTTTTCTCGTTTTTATATTGAAATACTTAGATTTAGATGATAATTTCAAATTGGTATTTTATTTTTGTAAAGATCAGATTATAAAATAAATTCAAGATTCAGCACAAACCGAAAAGAAAATTCATTTCTAAGAAATGTGTTTCTGCAGAGATCACTGGTTTGTTTGTGCTATGTTCGATCGAACGTATGTGTTAGCATACGCATTAATTAAAATGCTTTCTTTATGTTTTGTCGCTTTGAACATATTATTAAGGTGAGGTTATACCTAGTGCCATCCACGAAGACGCGTGATTTTGTCAAAATTAGCCATTAATGACATTGTAATAAGAACCACGGCACGCGTCATCTTGAATGACTCTACCTATATACGGGCAAGTTTTTGAGCAATAATTGCTCGGCAACACGAATGGATCAATCTGGAGTAATTAGTGGAGCGATATGCAGCAATTTCAAAAAACATGCGGCAATTGTTTCAGCAATATTGCTTCTAATTGTTCCATATTATTCCATATTGCTCAATGTCGCTGTTACGAATTGCCGAATATCCAGTTGGTATAGAAATTCAAGTCAATTGTTCAACTGAATTGCTCATGTATGAAAGTATTGTCTAGTTTCTTGGAGTTGCTCCTTATCGCTCAATATTGTAGTTGCAAAACTTGCCAAATTGATGCTTGTTGCCAGCGCCATATATTGCTTGATATTTTGTCAAGTCGCAATCGATTATCATTGCTCATAATTGAGTAATTTTTGTTGCTCATGTAAGCGCACCTTTATGCTTTTGAAAGGTACAGAACAGAAAACTATGAATTTTATTATATTTTTTTGGGAATAAGAGGTTCAATAACCTTAGTCACATCAAATTCATATTCGACATAAGTAAAATCCATACTTATGTTTATTTGGCAAGAAGTTGCCATAGTACTTGTTAATGTAAACGCTCCATATTACTAACTTGGATGGAGTTGTCTTTAGTTTCGCAGTAAGTAGATTTGTTTAGGGCAAGTCTGTTTGCGTACACTCGAAAAGGAAAGAGGTAGAGAGCACTTACACAGGCAATATGGTGGTTGTTACCAGTTTAGGTCTCTATATATAGGCTTTGGACAGTTTGTACTGTGTGCTCTAAGAGTTGATTGCGTTTAATTCGGTTATTTTCAACCCCCGACGCAAAAAATGGGTGCTATAAGTTTGACGCCAGTGTTCGTCTGTCTACCAGTTTGTGGCATCATAGCTCTCAAACAAAAAACCCTTATTAATGCATTTTTTACGTGAAAATGGTTTCTTTGTATTGGTTTTAGCTACGTTTAATAAAAAAAGATTCTACCGTTTTTGACATATTGAACTTTAAAATAACAATGTCGGGGGTTTGTTAACTTTTCTAAGTTGTTTAGGCTATTTTATATGGACTGGTACAGGTCAAAGACATTTATTCATGAACCACCATGGAACCTTTTCAAAGGAAAAGTCATTACGATTTTCATTGTTAATTAATACGAAGTCACTAATGACGCTTACTGTGAACGAATCGTTTTATGAGCTCGCAAATAGATGGGCCGATTTGGACTTTATGCCTAAGACACACAATTACTGAGAGAAATAAGCACTCTCTTGCACAAAACAGTTTAGTCCATATAATGTTTGAGTACCTTGCTTACTTTTCCAATGTGGCAACTGTCCAATGGGCAAATTTGAACCAGTATCAGGATTCATTCCTCGAAAACACATAATTCGTTTGGAAGTGCCGATCATTCATTCAAAATCCGGTCGGTTTACTTTTGCCATTTTAAAACAAGCATATATTTTAGTAGATTTACCGTTAACGCTTCTGTGTATTACCTTATGGATAAATTTACTCTATTTTTTTACCATACATACGTCTATGCGTCTATTTTTTATCGTTGTTGTGTGTGTTGTGGAGTCGCACTACAAGTTAAAACTTGTATTAGTTTGTATTACTGTATGTGTTTATATAACCGACTACAAAACCCTTGAAAATATTCTTCTAGGTAAGTACGTACTAGCTCGAAGTCGGTGACTCAGCACGACCCAGCAGGAGGGATTGAAACCCATAGTATGTAGGTGAGGTAGACGACTATTGTCCCACTCCTGCTGGCTCGTGCTGAGGCACCGACTTCGAGCTAGTACGTACTTACCTAGAAAAATATTTTCAAGGGTTTTGTTCGGTTCTATCTTTTGTTATTTTTTTTGTAGTCGGTTTTACTTTTTTGTTAAAAAAAATCTTTATTTTGAAGTCGGTTGAAAGGAAGCAACATTTGGAAAACTGTACGGTATTAGGAGTCCATATACATTTTGTTGTTTTATAAGCATCATTATTGTTTTGTAACTTAATTATTAACCTGTTGCAGTAAACTTAAATAATTAGTATTTATCATCGCTGCAAATAAATAATAATAAATAAATGTTTACTGACGAAAAGTAACATTGTTAATACTAAGTTATTGCATGAATAAATGTATGTAGGGTGATTAGTCTAAAATATACGACACCCTGGTGTCTAAACTAGACTGAGCCTAAACTGTCTTATACACCAGTTTATTCCTATGCCATTCTTGCTAATTGGCGAATGCGATTATTAACTAGGTACCATAAATAGTGCAACAAAAATAAATACTTACTTAAATTTAAAAAATATTGTGGGAAGCATTGAGTTCGAACCAAACATTTACAAATTCATTAATGTTTTGTTTTGTTGTAATAATAATTATTATGAGTACGTTACGCTAGTACGTATGTAGTTACGTTAGTAGGTACGCTCTTGCTTTTCGCCTGAACGATTTTAGTTCAGTTAATTAGATTATCATAACAACAATCAGTATGTTTAATGGATTCCAAACAAAGTACGAATAATCAAGGCGCTCTTGGGGTTTCGGGAATTGTGAATATACGATGAGATTAGTATTGTGCGCGTCCCTGGGTACCCTTTTTAAATTTGGAATACATTTTATTCTTTACAATTCTTGTTAAATATCGAGTCTTGGTTATTGGGTTAAGATTTTTTTTAACTTTTTTATCATTTTTAAAATTTAAAATTTTACATCAGTATGATGAAATGCAGCTCTCACTATGTCGTCAGTCTATATTATAGTTGAAGGTCTGCCAACGCTTCGTCATCCAGTTTGCTGTCACCGCTCTAGAAATTTCTTGCCCCGACGATCATCTGTTCTTCGAGCGATGTGGTCCGCCCAATGCTACTTAAGCTTGCATATTCTGCGAGCTCAATTATAGCGGTGACTTTTTTTTATTCACCATCATCATCATCATCAGCCTATAGCAGTCCACTGCCTCTTCCATGTCGACACACTCTGTCTTCAGCCCCTCGCATCCATCCGCCGCCAGCGACCCTCTTAAGGTCGTTCGTCCAACTTGCCTCTGAACGCCCTACACTACGTTTTCCCGTCCGTCGTCTCCATTCGAGGACTCGTCTGCTCCACCGCTCATCAGTTCTTTCTTTTAATTATTACCTTTTAATTCCATTGGCACATTTATACTTATAGAAACAAATTGCAAGAGGAACTTTAGCATTCCGTTCCACTTACCGATTACAATTTTGCTTCCTCCAGCGCAGCCAGTGGAATAATTTCTTGTTTATAGCGGAACACTAACGTACATTGAGCGTGAAACGGTGCGTCCACACGAAGGCCTCTCGGAATAAGACCTTTAATAAATGTGGTTGTTTTATTAAAAAGGGTATGTAACTCGGTATTTGTAAATAAGTAAAAAACTGACCAAATTCTAGTCATACTCGTACACTAAGAGGTATGTTTCAATGTATAAAAGGACATAATTTTTTACTTTAAATGCAGAATCATTAATAAGGATGATTTGGACATAAAAATTAGACCCTAATTTTTCATGCATTTTATAAATAGGTCGTCCTTGCAAAATGGACACATAAAATTTTATTCTGAGTAAGAAGAACTCAGAATTATCTAATTCTGGAATAAAACAATTTTTAAAGCTGCATTTAAAGTAAAAATGCCCAAAACGACATGTATGGAAATTATTGTATGGAAATCCCTTTTACCAAACTGCCCGACAGTTATTTTTATTTTATTTTATTATTAGTGTTTACTCCACGACTTTGCAGGCGTCAATCACGAATCTCCTAGGCTTGGCTGTTTACAAAATTTTGACGACCGTAAATAGCCCAGTGGATATAGAACCTGACTACGAAGTTTGAGGTTCCGGGTTCGATCCGGACAGTGCGCAATGGCGCTCTTTGGGGGAGGCCCATGTCCAGCAGTGGACTGCTATAGGCCGATGATGATGTTGATGATGATTTATTATTATTATTATTTATTTCACTTCTTTGAGACTTGGCACGTTTTTGTTGGGATTGTCGTTGTCACACAATGTCTGTTAAATACTGTTTCAAGCGTATCAAGCAGTGGTGTGGCGTGCAAACTTTGAGCAAAAAAGTTGCTAATAATTAACTCACTGCATTGATTTGTGGTGTTCAATAATAGTAAATTATTACTGCCAAGGCCTAGAAAGTAAGCATCGTAATATAGATGATTTATGGTCCTTTACAATACAAATTTGATTTGAAAACAGATCATCAATACTAATATTATAAATGCAAAAGTGTGTATGGTTGTGTATTTGAATGTTCGTCCGTCTTTCACGTTGAAATGGAGCGACGGGTCGACGTGATTTTTTGGCATAGAGATTGTTTATGGGCCATGGAGTGACATAAGCTACTTTTTATCCCGAAAAAGTGCACAGTTCCCGAGGGAACAGCGCGCGATAACCAAACTCCATGCGGGCGAAGCCGCGGGCAAAAGCTAGTATTTTATAAGATACGTACACTTTAAAAATCAATATGTATTTTTCAGAAACAATGACAAATAAAGTTCAGCCAACCTAAACATTTTGTTCAAATCATAAAACTGAGTTCCACCCTATAACAGAATGGGACATGCTTGATAACGTGACCATAAATTCAGGCCAAAGTAACCCTTATCGCGTGTTATATTTGTCATTTCTTCTACCAATAAAATATGAGATATGACTTGCCCACAAATTGTCACGAGATTTTCACTAAAAGAGAATTGGCAAGCGTGTATGAATTCGATCAAGATAGAATAGGATAACGACCCTTTCGACCACTTAAGTTGGAAGATATAAATGTCACATTATGTTGCTCTCATCGTCCGAATACTATTTTGAAGGAAAAATTCGGTTGGTGTTGGGCAGCGTTCCAGTACTACACTATATTTTTATTATGAGTATGTATATATAAAAGAAGCTGAATGAATGACTGAGTAACATACTGATGCACATACCAAATAGGACTAGAAATTTGAAATTATGAACATTTTGCAATATACACAAGCACTATAAGTACAATAAGTTTCTACTCTCTCTCTGGACAATATTGTTATTAGATTTTTTAGGGTTCCGGAGCCAAAATGGCAAAAACGAAACCCGTATAGTTTCGCTATGTCTGTCTGTCTGTCTGTCTGTCCATCCGTCCGCGGCTTTGCTCAGGAATTATCAATGCTAGAAAGCTGTAATTTTGCACGGATATATGTTGTAAACTATGCCCTCCCATAGACGTAAAGTGCGGGTGTTTTTTTTTTGGTTGGGTATCGTTGGATAGGTCTTTTAAGGGCTGGCTGAGACGATTTTTCGATTCAGTGATTTGTTTGCGAAATATTCAACTTTAAAGTGCAAATTTTCATTTAAATCGAACGTCCCTCCCTCTAAAATCTAAACCGGTGGGTGGAAATTTTAAAAAAAATTCAAGGTGATAGTAAGTATATCAAACTTTCAAGGAAAACTATAACGGTTAAGTTTTCTTGAGAATTATTAGTACTTTAAGAGTAAATAGCAGCCTAAGGTATAAAATATATCGCACCCCCAGTACAACACTGCACTAAGTCAAAATAGCTCATTTTTCAGAATCGACGAAAAACCGTTATCCATGTTATTCAAAGTTATAGCGAAAGTGTCGTGAACGTTGCATGTGTAGAATTCAATGCGTATCTGTTTACAATAGTTGAGATGATTCTAACTACGTAGATAAAGCAATATAATGCATATTTTGACTTAATTCACTGTTGCAGAGTGATAGAACGAAATAATAAAAAAATATTTCGAGTTACGCGATTTATACTGATTAATTCTGAAATAATGCACTGATGTGCTATTGTTTTTTTTTTCAGATTCATTACACAATAACGACCCATTTGTTTTGGTTCCAGAAATGGTACCTATTGAAAGAGAAATAAAAGACAAAACTTGACTCAAATGAATGCACATTTATTATTAAACAAAAACCCTTTTTTTAAATAAAACAAACACTCATCAAAAACGTAATATGTTAAACTTCAAGTACCAAAAAATATAATTTTTCTAACGTATGATTTTCCTGTATTCTAGTGCACCTTGGAGTTTTTTCTTACACTTAACATAACTTAACGAATAAAAGTCTAGCCACGCATTCAACCTATTATAAAGAAGTGGACCTAAAAAAACGAAAAAAAGACGAAGAAAACGCGCATTTTGGTGTTGTTACTGACTATTAGAACTTCACATGATTTATATAGGAGTGGGATATCGATAGGGACGAAACGTAGAAACTTTGAAAACCGCTCTCTGGGCTCTTTCTAGGCTTAGTAGTGACGTTTTAGCCAAGCAAATAAATATCAACTTTCGAACTCTACTGCATAGAGCTTCGATATGGTTTTTAAAAGAGAGCGATTCGTCAATTATAATTCCTAAGTATTTTATTTTGCTAGTAAAAGCTATGTCCGGACATGTACAACTTTTACTTGCAGGATCTTAACATTCGTGAGCATATAGCTTAAAGTTTGTGCTGGGGTTAATTGTAACCTGATATGATTTCCGAATTGCAAACTAAAGAACCTGGTCTATTGGATTCATCATTAGATGATTCACTTGAGCTGCTGGAGCTTGACGATAATGAACTGGAAGTTGTTGAGGAGCTCGAGGTATTACAAGCGGGCGAGATAATATTTGTTTAGCTTATAATCTAATCTTCTTCTTCACTCTGATCAGATAAAACAGGAACAGGTACCTCCCTATCTGAACAGGTACCTCCCTATCTGAAACTCCAACGGCTGGTGCTGTCACCACTGACAGCTCGTTGGTTGATGATGCAACACTTGTATTTTCGACACCTTTTTCCACGCTCCATTGTTGAACAGAGTGTCTGGATCCCTCTGCGGTCCCTTCCGATGCCTTTTCAAGCAACATAAGACCGCAACCCCGCTTCATCTGCCAAAAATAAATAGCAAAAATAATTCATTCAACAATAGTGCATTATCTAAAAAATAAAAAAATATCTTCTTAAAAATTAGTAACTAAATGAATTGTTAATACATTTATTTTAATTTATAATGTAAATTAGAGTTTTAAGGGTAAAACATAGTATATTATGAGGTTTCAACAAAATTAGAGCATAAATTATATATACCATCAATAGTGTATCATTTAATTGATTTTCAGCTTTTAGGAACAATACAGAAGCATTTTGAAATAATACAAAAAATCTTACTTACCTTCGTCAACAATACAGAACTATTTCGAAATAGTATCAAACACGTTGTTTAAGCACATTCACGAACACTGAATTAAAGCTAAATAACTCCGAGTAATTTTCGTAGTACAACCAACAACACCATATTATTACGAAATAATTCACTGTTGCAGAAAGGCTTTACGTGTCGATCCTAAGGCAGACAAGTCGCAACTGGAAATAATTTTGTGTTCGCGGAATAATTCCGGCAGCACGTCTTCACCAATAGAGAGTCACAGCGCCACCTGTGGGACATTTTTGTAGATATAAATACGCCGGTCTTCGTGACTTACGCGGCAATTTTTTGGCTATTCAGTAATAATACAAAGTAAATTTTGAAATTTTTCGACATAATACAGTGTTGTACTGGGGGTGCGATGTCTAAACTTGGAATATTCTTTACGAAATACGAAATCCTTAGAAAAATATTAGGTCCTTAATTTTTTCGTAATGGCTACGGAACCCTATTTCGGGCGTGTCCGACACGCTCTTGGCCGGTTTTTATACTATGGATTCTTATAATTACCGGAACAGTTAGAACAACAGACTATTTATTATGGCCCCTAATTTGGAGTTAAAACCTATCCAGAAAATTTTACTTGTGTTATTCTGCCCTAGTTTGCTATAAATGTACGATTAAAAGTAACACAAATTTCATTTACACACTACCTACTTTGCTTGTAATATCAAAAACCTCCTCTTAATCGAGTAAACAACAAAACCATTACATTTTTAATAACTAAGATTAAACTTAATAACAGGGGTAATATTGTAACCAAACAAACACGAGCAGAATCTAATAAAATAACCTCGTTTCTTCTTAGATACAACCAACTTTAGCTAGGTTTACAGTAACTCTGTGAAATATAAACAGGCCCGCTTGAGGCTAGAATCACGATAAAATTAGTTTTTTTTTTCATAAATACGCTTTTTGTGAACTGTTTCTGAAGACCTTACTACTGCAGTCACTACCATGATCTCCATGTCTTATATTATATGTCCAATCACTGGACTCCACTGGACACAGTCCACTTTAAAAGTTACTAGAATTTTCATTTTCCTAGTTCCCTATTTGCAAACTGAACTGTTTTGGTAAGGACATCTGCACAAAATTGCGAAGCAATTTACTGGTGTGTAAAGTTACCAATCCGCACCCCTAATACTGAGAGGAGGCTTATGCCCAGTAGTGGGACGTTCATAGACTGGGATGATGACGTTGATGATGACACAAGAAACTATATAGGAACAAGAATTAAACGCTAAAATACGTCTGTCTTCATTACATCAAGACAAATAAAACAATACCAACTAATTTAGGGATAAACACACCTGCTTCTCCATACGTTCGTGGATTACCCGACCACTAATTTCCTTGGAGAATGCAGCTTACTCGTCCCAGAGGACTAAGATAAAGAAAGGGCGCTCGTTACGCACAATCGGGCTTGATACTGAAACTCGTAAAAGTTTATACGTACACTATCAGTTTTTGGTTTTGAGCCTCCTGGGTTCGTAGTGCTTGCTTTGTTTGGAATGTAAGCTTGTTTGTTTTAGGCTTTATTATTGTTGGCTTAGGTCGCCGGCGAAGTTACAAAAGTATTAACACTATCTGACGAAAATACTTCTTGTCTCTTATAGGATTCTGAAACAATGTTGTCAACATAATGTTGTAATGTCAATACATAATTATGATGTCATCATATTGAATTTTAAAAATAATTACAGTTGAAATAGTTTTAGTCTTGGATGTTAGATAGTATTTATTGCTTTTCCTTGTTATTTCTTTATTGTACAAAATAAAACTTTAGTCGTTCAGATTAAAAATCTCAAACTAACTAATCTGAAACTTAGAATTTACTGAATTTAATATTGAAATTGTAATTTTATTTTAGTTTCCATTTTTATACGTACTCTTTTAACTGCATTTTATTATGTAGCTTTAAGTTATAGGTAGGTACGGCATTCTTACCTTTGTACATTCTATTCTATTCTATTCTATTGATACTACGTCCGGAGTTCGCAGCTTGTTCATTCCATCAGGTCCATAATCTCATTTTACGATATCCACAGGAAGATAATTCATCCTATTTTAAAACCGGACACAGCATCCATTTTTATCCATTCCATCCTCGATATCAAATAAACTTAAATTAATGAAAATCTCAAATATTTTCATGTAAAACGTGTTTTTATTACATTTCCTATACCATCATTGTACTTAAAATATCTTTCTTCAATAAACTAACTTTTCCAACAGATGGATGTAGCAGATTATTAGAAAAAAATATTATTTAATATCTGTCACTGAGAAATTTATTCTGTACATTGTAATTATGGTAAGAAAAAAAAACTGCCTGGTTTACGATCCTATTTCAACTCTGTATTCGTAATATTTATTATAATGTAATGTAATAAACGTAAGAAAACCAAACAAACTTCCTCATCGGTAAACTTTCTTTCTTTCGTTTTCATCCCATGAGGCGTAAAAATTTGTTGGCTCTTTTTTTCACCTGAAATACATCTTATCTAAGTTAAAAATATTGGAAACATCCTCATTTTTTAGTTGATGTATTTATTTGATTACAGCCGCCAAAAGTCTTGAAAGGTGACAGTATAAAAACAGTCGTTAAATAATTAAAGATTATATTTTTACTCACATTTTTTGATGTTGAAAAGGTTTTTAATAAAATCTTTCTATTAGTACCTAACAGTATCATTTAATAGTGTCGTTTTTGCTTTATCTGCTTAATAAACTAATGACTCAATCAATTTGAGAGTTAACGTAATTTTTTTGTTGAATTGTACTTTGATCTTCAAAATAGTAGGTGTTCAAATTAAGGGAAGTGGCGAAAACGTTTCACGCTACGAGCGGTGGGTTTGTCCGATTGTATGAAGAAGGTTAGTGGGTGCTTTTTCCACCTGAATATACCGAGTGTTGTCTATACAACACAGTCTATACAGAAACAACACATTTACTCGTAAATGATGATACCCTAGACTAAACGCAGTCTCAAAATCCAAAAATTATAACGGATAGTAATGTCGGCAGTATTTAAATATGGTCGCCTGTCAGTTGTTCTGTGTGTAGTGCATTGCTGGTGCGATTCAATTTTAAATATAATTCTAAACATGCTATTATTAAAAAGGGTCCCAAATTAATAACAATAATAGAACATTGATTATACAAAGCAAATAGAAGAGAAGGTAGCCGTTATGTCGTATAAGGAGGTTAAGGAGGCAGCTTTGAGTAGAGAGAAGTGGAGGTACACCGACACTAGCTACACCGACAAGAGTGTAACTCTTAAATAAGAAAGAAGAATAGAATATTAAATTGTGCCATGTTTCCTGTCATACAAATTGCCTGAAAAATAGATGGATGAAGAGATAGACCATGTAGAATTTCTTATTTTTTTTAACAATTGATTACTTGTGGCATGGTACATAGGTGACTTAGGTATATAGGGCTTCAGCTGTTAGTAGATCCAACACGAGCCCAGCGAATTAAAAAAAAAACAGAGATGCGAGCCTTAAGCTTACACCCTTGCTTGCTTAAGAGGCCATAGGTCAAACCACTAAGCCATGCTTAATACAGTATTTGACAACTCCTGATTTTGCCAAATCTTAATACTATTATTTGATATTAAAAGACTATAAAATGAAAATATAGATATACAGATAGTGTTTAGCGAAGAGAAAATTTAAATCGGTTGAAAATTGGATTTATAGTATTTTTTTTGAAAAATCTCTTTCTCAAACACTTTTCTCTATGCAGCAAGTATGGCGGTACTGGCGTATGACGTCACATGCCAGTATGTCTTTCTCTCTCTAATCTTGAATTTCTAATCTTTATAACTGCTATTTGTAAAGGTAGCTTAAAAATTGTTTTTCTATTCTATGTATAACAGGTATTGTGTATTTTTAACTTATAAAACATATACAAAATAGTCAAATACCGTATTCACACAAGCTCATGATAAATATCAATAAATGTAATTTTACATAGTAAATTGCTAGATTCTGTTTCAATTGTTAACCACTACGGTAAAAACAAAATCGACAATCGTAATACATGATTTGTACGTAGCGTGCCCTTCGAAATTTAGAATCTTTTTCGAATTTTCTATTCCCTAGTAAGTTAGCAACGAGAAGGTGCTACAGTGTGCTAGTGTAACCCGGAAATTATTGCACTGTCAAAAAGTGCAAATTCGAATGTCCGGGGCTATGACAGATATCAGCTGTTGCAGCAAATACTGATGGGCAATATATAGGGAAAATGATATCCTGAAAAGTGGATAAAATCATAGTTGTGGAGTAAAAGTGCAGCATCAACTGTCATCAGCACAATCAGCAGTGCAGAACAACTGTTTCGGATGGCTCAAAACAGGCATAAATTTCCAACCTCCAGTAATGGAACGCTTTAAGAAGAAGAAGATTCCCTAGTAGGAACTTTTGGGCCAGCTGTAGATTTCAAAGATAAAGGCAACAACTGCAGCAGGCAGGTGCAGGTAGGTTTTGCAGGTGGTAGGACCTTGTGCAAGGTCCGCCCGGATTACTACCACCATCCTACTCGCTAATCCTGCCGTGAAGCAGCAGTGCTTGCACTGTTGTGTTTCGGCGTGGAGAGTAAGAAAGCCGGTGAAATTACTGGCACTTGAGGTATCCCATCTTAGGCCTCTAGGTTGGCAACGCATCTGCAATACCCCTGGTGTTGCAGATGTTTATGGGCGGTGGTGATCTCTTACCATCAGGAGACCCACTTGCTCGTTTGCCATCCAGTCTAATAATAAAAAAAAAACTTGCAACAAAGGTGACGCACAATATCACCGACGGAACACTCTTAGGTGGATAGTGATTGTTGATAAATTTGGAATGTGAACGTGTCATTGTGTGAAAGTGTGGCGTGGCTTTGTGTCGAAGTTGAACGTGGCGTAAAACTTTGTATGGCCTCAATTTAGATGGGACGATAGGCGGACGTTTTGTTAGGTCTTTTATTTAGACATTTATAAAGCTTGAGCCTGAATTATGGAAGTTTCCTTTCATGAAAGATTGAAAGATATTATAGATAATAAATGTCTGGAGTTTTGGAAAAATCACCTGTTTATAGAATGTTATTGTACCGACAGTATTTTACAGGGCTAAAATATTTTTACCTAAAGATAGATATATAGTAAAGAATGTAAAACACGCAAAATACTAATGAAAAATGAAATTGTAAATATATTAAACTTTTACTAGAAGAAAAGGAGTTTACCTATACTTTAAGAGTTCCGTAGTCACATGGAACCCTATATCTACTTTCATCATGTTCGTCAGTTTACGCTTCATCCGTCTAAGCGCTTACCTTAGAGACGTTAGTGCTAGGAAACTGTATTTTTGCTTACATATAAATACTAACTGCGTGAAAGAAGTGATGAAATGAAAACGTTATTGAATAGCTCTTTCAAAAACATTACGGGTTTAGTAAGATAACTTTTCCATTTTCAGAATGTGAAGGCTTTAATAATAAAAAAACATGGCAACTTAGAAGATTATAAAAAGATAAAGAATAAAAATCGATCAAAATTTAAAATTGAATATTGTAGTAGCATATTGAATATTGGAGTTACATTTGAAATTTACCACGAGCTTTGCGGTGAAGGAAAACATCGTGAGGAAACCTGCACAAACCTGCGAAGCAATTCAATGGTGTGTGTGAAGTTCCCAATTCGCACTGGGCCCGCGTGGGAACTATGGCCCAAGCCCTCTCATTCTGAGGGGAGGCCTATGCCCTGCAGTGGGACGTATATAGGCTGGGATGATGATGATGATTGTAGTAGCATATCAGTACGGAACCCGACACTGCTTGTGGCCCGACACGCACTTGGCAGGTTTTTTATTCATTATTTGCCTAAGTCCATGTAATGCTGGTTATAAGCCTCTCCCGTAGTCCCTGGACCTTCTCTTCAGCTTTCCTTTTCATCTCTGCTCACGGTCTTACGAATGTCATTGCCCCACATTACTAGATAGAAGAACGAGGGTCACCGACATAGTTAAGAGCCAAACTGAAACATAGATGCACAGAAAAACCAGAAAAATAGACCAGCGCTGGGAATCGAACCTCGGCTTTCCGTGCCACGTGCTATACCGCTACACCACCACTGGAAAGGGTACAGACAAATAAGAAACAAACAATCTGAGATATGTGGTGCATAGGAGAAATTCGTGTCTGTACCTCTGTCCAGTGGTGGTGTAGCGGTATAGCACGTGGCACGGAATGCCGAGGATCTGGGTTCGATTCCCAGCGCTGGTCTATTTTTCTGGTTTTTCTGTGCATCTATGTTTCAGTTTGTATTTTCGATATGAGTTTTACGGGATGACAGTAAAAGTAATAAAATTAATTAAATAATAAAGAGCGTATTAGCTCATTAAATTAACAATGGGCAGGCCATATAGCACGGAGCACAGGATGTGCCGAGGAGTTCTTGACTGAAGACCATGGATCAGCAAGCGCAGCGTAGAACGTCCACCAAGATAGATGGATGATCTGGTTAAAGCCGCGTGTTCAAAGTGAATGCAGGCCGCTTGCAACCGATCCAACTGGAGGTTTATTTGGAAGGCCTATGTCTAATAGTGGACGTCCTACGGCTGATATAATGATGATGACGATTGCCTAACGGGAGGACGTTTTACCTTTTTATATTCTGTAGAAGCCTTACCCAAATTTACAGTGCAGTACATGTTCCGCTATGAAGCCACAGCCCCCGCAAGCAAATATTTAGTGCCTACCGCTAATTCAGGCCGCGGAAATTCAAGCGTTTAGCATTTAGTGCCGTCCATTAACAGTATTGTTTGCAGCGCACCCCACATGCACATACAAAAGACAACGAGAATTCGGTTAAAATACCTCATTGTTGGTTAGACTACAGGATTTAATTTTTACGCGACAAAATAACAAATCTTATGCGGCAAATTCTTAATAAGCTTGATAATTAAAGGAAACCTTAATCGTTTAGAAACCGCGATCCCACAGACAAATCAACGAACTATTGATGTTTTTATGTAAGTAAAAAAAAAACCGGCCAAGATCGTGTCGGATACGCCCAAAATAGGGTTCCGTAGCCATTACGAAAAAAATAAGTAATATTTTTCTAAGGATTTCGTATTTTATACGGAATCTTCCAAGTTTAGGTATATTTTATTACCTTAGGCTGCTATTTACTCTTAAACTACTAATAATTCTCAAGCAAACTTAGCTGTTATAGTTTTCTTGAAAGTTTGATATACTTACTACCATTCTGATTTTTTTCTAAATTTCCCACCCATTGGTTTAGATTTTAGATGGGGGACGCTCGATTTTAATGAAAATTTGCACTTTAAAGTTGAATATTTTGCAAACCGATCACTGAATCGAAAAATCGTTTTATCAACCCCCTAATGATTTTAAAAGACCTATCCAACGATACCCCACACTACAAGGTTGGCTGAGAAAAAAAAAATCACCCCGTCTATACGTCTATGGGAGGCACACTAAAAAAATTTCATTTTTTATTTTTATTGCACCATTTTGTTGGCATAGTTTACATACATATTGGTGCAAAATTACAGCTTTCTAGCACTGATAGTCCCTGAGCAAAGCCGCGGACGGACGGACAGACAGACAGACAGACATGGTGAAACTATAAGGGTTCCGTTTTTGCCAATTTGGCTCCGGAACCCTAAAAAATGCGGTGATTCATGGTCACCTCCTCGTGTATCCAAGAGCTGTGGTTTTTTTCTGAATTTGTTCAAGAAGAAGAGCAATTTTTGGAACAGTTCACCCAGGATGGCAGTTGATGATTTTTTTGGCTATTTTATTAAACATTATTGACCGATTCCCAACCAGACATAGAACTAGCAATTTTAGTGTATCATCCCAATCTATTTACGCGCCAATGCTGGGCAGAGGACCCCTCTTAGAATTAGAGGGCTTGGTCCGTAGTTCCCACGCAGGCCCACTGCGGATGGAGTTGCGCAGGTTTTCCTTCACCGTAAAGATCGAGGTATATTTTGAATATAACTTCACACGTGGATTTTGAAAAACTGAAGAGATGTAAGCACGTTTTTGTACCCACGATCTTCTGCTTGAGAGGTCAAGCCATAAGATCACCACGGCTTTTTAATAGTGTATTTTTATATTATTTACTGATATCGATAAAGCCTAGTAACAACCAATAACAGGAGGAACCAATACAGGCTTGGCATTTGGCCTGAAGAAGCATTTATTTTCCCTCTTAGTTTTTTGATACAAAGAAGCCAAAAGATAAATTATTGATACAATAACAGAATAGAGCGTGTTTATTTTTCTTCTTTTGGTGAGAAAAGGTTAAATAATTATATCGTGCGGATCTAACCTTACGTCTATAGTTTCTGAGATCTAAATTCCAACATTTGACGTTTGTCTGTTGAAGTTTGTAGTGATGAGACTAAGACGTATCTTTCGTTGTATCTAGCGATTATTAACGAATAGGTTGAATCGATCTTACAGCCAATTTTGTATGTAAAATCTGGCCTATTATTCTGTATATAATACTTTATCACATCTAAGGCAGCCTCCTTAAACTAAAAGTTTCAGATTTTCAACAAGTCCAAATAATAAGCACAGCACAGTCCAAAAATAAAAACAAGCCGAATTTTGTTTTGTTGTATTGTAACCTTTTTTACATCGTATTTTATTTTATTGTCATTTTGTTTAAGTGTTAAATGTATCATTTATAGTAGGTAATTATGTAATAGGTAATTATAATTGATTTTTATCAACTTACGGAACTGTCATGAATCGAAACGACAGATTCGGTCTCGGGCTTTATTATCGTAAAATATTCAATAACTATGATTTAAAAAAATTACATAAGTTAAATTGTGTTTAAGATAAGCGGATTTTTGGTTTTAAATATTTGACAAGTCTTAATATTATTGTTACGGGATTTTATTTAGATGTAATTTCAATAGATCATGCGCGTTTACCTTCTATGGGCGTTGACATGTGTCAAATGTTGGAAGTTAGATCTCACAAACTATAGACAACCATAATAAAGATCACTACAAAGAAACGTTTGATAATAACCCCTCCCTCTTTTGGGCAGTCGGGTAAAAAGCATCTGATTCTGTTCTGGGCCGATTCATATTCAACCGCATTAAAAATCTAAAGCAAGTTTCAACAATAGTAGTTTGGTTTATAATCGATTTAAAATATTTATTTATTTATAATGCAGAGTATTTAGCACATGGTTTGTTTAATTTAACTGAACATCCTATGAAAAGCTTTCCAAAGACCATTCTTGTTTCGAGATACATGGCTTTTGTTACTACTATTCTTCTATATTTCTATTCTTCTGTACTAGCTACTGCGAAGAATAATAATTAGTAATCATTTATACTGTATGATATGACTTTATAAAAGTAGGTTATTTACGCCTTTGATACTTACGTCATTCTTCAAGCACCGACCTATTTATGCAAGAATATATTTTATCAACTTTAATACAAAAATCTGATATCCGGTTTTCAGTAAAATTCCAGTCTTAAACCTCAATATAAAGGTACTTCCTGAAGACGGTATTTTATTATCAATATTATCAATTAGGGTTATATACTGACTATTTTAACTGTAACGTAAACACCAACAGCAAACTGCCCATATATTATCTATTGCAGTCAGCAATACTGCACGCAAACTGCACGATAGCTGCAATTGAAACGTACAAGCGGTCGGCAGGTTGCGGTTACTTCCCAGTTTGAATACAGTGCTCTATAATGGCATTTTAGAAGTGGATACCCTTACTCGAAAATCCACGACAAAGGTCATGTCAAGGGTCAGGCCACAACAGCACTAGTTTGCGACTATAGCGATTCACAACACCCAGTCCAAGATTTATTGGCCTATCTAATCGTCGGTCCGTTTGTCAGATCGGTGCCGGATGGAAAATATGCGCGGTTAATAGGTCACCGGTTCCGACTGCAGGCATGTTAATCTGGTAATTCCAAATGCTAGCAGAATGAGAGCGTATTCTGATGTGGGGTCATTTTGCTTGTTCAGGAGTGTTATTTTCTACAGGTAAGTTATTCACACTATCTAGGACGCTATTTCAGCTCTATGATAACAATACTGTATTCACTGCTAAAGCAATTTACTGCCAGCTTGTATTTTTAACCTACTGTTGGGTAAAGTTCTGTTTTATTGACCCGTACATCTCCCTATCTGGAGATATATTTGACTACTCGAAGTTCCGGGTCTAGGTCGTCTCGCCATCTCTACCTCAGCCTGGGGGGGGGAGTGGTTCGAAACTCTATATATACCGACTGATTCGAAATTCTATAATACTGATATCTGCACACAAAAATCCAAGCGACCCACCCCTGAAAAATAGCCCCATACAGTGGCTTAGTGCTTCCATCTTCGTGTAGCACAAAGCTAATACTTACGTAATTATCTGTTTGTCTGTCTCTCCATCTGTTATCTCCGATAAACCAATACAGATGGCATTTGGTGTGAGACTGTACTACACACCGGAAAGCCATCAAATCCGTGAAAATTTGTAAAAAACCTAAGTGTAATATTTTCAGTTTTCTTATTATTAGTTATGTGATATCGAGAGACGTGCAAAAAATACATAAAGTATTCCTTTGACAACACTTGTAGTTCAGAAGTAATTACTCGTAATTTGCAATCCCACATGTGGCCTACGCGTCTTAAAATCACTTTACAGTATTTCATTCTTAGTTCAAGGTCAGTTACAAAATTTAATTGTCCGGAAAAGTAAAAAAGGCAATTGAAGGAGATCCGGGTAAGCGCAGCTTCGAGAGAGCTTCCAGTTGAGCTTTTAGAAATTTATGGCGCTCACAAATAATCTTTTACTCAGTTTGCAGAGGCAAAACATTCTTTTTAACAATTCTTGCGAAACAGGTTCTTATAAGGCTGCTCTCGGTTTCCCTACTTATGGCCGTTTCTTTTTTTTACGAGACACGGTATTAATGATACCAATTACGAGTTTTCCTATTAAGAGTAAGATTTTGTTACTTTTTCTCCGATGTGCTCGAAAATCTATACGTTACTGTTGCAAAAGTTAAATGCGAATTTATGAAGTTAAAAATCTGAACATAACGTTAATTAATATTAACGCTTTGTTGTGTCAAATATTGGTGCTGGTATTTGTACATAAATAATTATTGTATTGTACCTATTTTCTTCATAGAAAACGGAAGTTCTTGAATGTAGTTCTAAATAAGTAGATGGGGGAGACCTATATATGTCTAGCAGTGGACGTCCTACGGCTGATATAATGATGATGATGACCCTTTAAGTACTTGAATGTTGAATAGGAGCCTTGCTTAAGTTTTTGAATTTTCAATAGAAAAGAAATAAAAATAGCTTGATTAAAACGGTCTAATATTCGTTCTCCATCATATTTCCAAATAATCTCGTATCGACTCATTTATACACGTCCTTTTCTAACTCGGCAGCGAATCCCATCATTCGTCATGTTGTATGGGAAATATTTCCGATGTACTTACGCTGCCCGCTTCGACCCGCAACTCGGAGCACAGAACAATATCTAAAACAAAAGGTTCACTCGAAGCATCGGTGAGACGATTAAACATTATAGATCAGAAGATTTACGAGCGTTTATGAATGAAGGATCGAGTAATTATAATTAACAGATACCTACTTGTACTAAGCAATCATTTTGGAAATCATCTATAAATGATAAGAGTATAAATTGTAAACTTTGATGGGCCGTCTATTTTCCTCTGGAAAACTTTTAATTTTTAAACTTTAAACAATTAGGTAATTTCACCGGCTGTTTTACTCTCCACGCCGAAACACAACAGTGCAAGCACTGCTGCTTCACGGCAGGATTAGCGAGCAAGATGGTGGTAGAAATCCGGGCGGACCTTGCACAAGGTTCTACCACCTGCAAATTGTGACGATAGCACAACAATACTAATAAATATTAAGCCTACAAATAGTCACCGCAAAGCACAAAAACGAGCAGCAATCAACGCCATCAGCTGTGCCATAAAACGCTTAGCCCAAACTAAACGTGCATTATTAATTTATGGAATCATCCAGCTGTTTTTCCCTGTTCTGTGACCGTGGTTTTTTCGCGGCTGCCCCGAGCACGCGGGTTGCAAATTACATAATTTATCATGTCGACTCCGTTTTGAGCTTGTTTGAAAACATTTTCTTTCACTCGCACGAGAAGTATTTGAGTTATCGTGTATTATTTACTCGTAGGAAATGACTAGGTATTCGTTTTTTCACCTTGAGCCACAGCCAGCCTCTCAGTTTATGAATGAATTCTGAATTTGTTTATCGATATCCCGCGGGTGCTGTGCAGTTTTCTGGGATAAAAACTATCTTGTCCTTCCCCAGGACTCAAAATATCTGTATGCCGAATTTCATCTAAATCGGTTCAGTGGTTTGGACGTGATGACGTAATAAACAAACTGACTTATACAATTAAATTTCATTGCAGTAGGTGCATTGTTATTTCAGTACTTTATTTGTTAGTTTTTGATCTATTTTTTTTATTCACTTATTTGACTTGAATCATAAATTATATGTATTTTTTTGAAACTTTTATACTTTGGCATATAAACCATTTCCACCGATCTCTCTCTAAGGTTCTGGCAGAATACCAGCGTCTTTTTTCCCATAGCACATGGTATCCACTAAAGCACATGTTTTAAGATTTTTGATTTATTTGTGTTTTTTTAGTTTTAGCTAACCCTATTAGGTTAATCTTAACTTTATTAATGCCTACCTATGTATAGTTCGATATTGTGTTTTTTGTGTTATGGTGAAAATAAAGTTTTAATCAATCAATCATTATGGTATTAGTATATGTCGGCGGCCGATCGTAAAATCCGCCAGATCATGAAATTCCTAGGCATATCATGAATGGCGCTATTTCATGATACAATACGGCAGATCTATTAGAGCAACGCATTTGTCGATATTCCTAAAAATCATCGTGATATGCCAAAAAAAAAAAAGAAAAATTTAGGTACGACGAGCGTAGCGAGGAGTGATTAGTATGAATTGTGAGCACAACGCACAAGCCGAGCTTGCGAAGCGAGCGTGCCGCGGCAGCGGCAGATATGGCGGCGTTTCATGATATGCCTGGGAATTTCATGATCTGCCTAAACTGGCCAAATCATGAAATGGCGTCGTTTCATGATATACCTAGGAATTTCATGATCTGCCTAAACGTCACTAGGGAAATCATTTAGCGGTGAGTTTTGAAGGATATGGCGGATGTCCCTTAGACAAATCATGAAATGGCGCCATTTCACGATATATGCCTAGGAATTTCGTAATCTGGCGATCGGCCGCCGACAATTACATCCCATTGCCGAGCAATTATAGGCTCTCATAAAAAGGTTTGGACCCTAGTTTACACGCGGGCTCGTTGTTCCGGCCATTCACTATACTATAAGTTACTTATTAGATAAGTACTTACTTTACTCGTTATACATCGTTATACTTATATTTAACTGAGATCCAGCCCATTATCAACGATGTAAGTTCCAATCACAGAGCGTATTTTCGAGTATCAACTGCTGAGAAAAACAGTCATTACTTTTCAACGATGGCAGTGAAAAACTAAAAACTATTAAAATCTCAATCGCCAATAAAAAAAATCCAGAATCATGAAATGTGGATGTTCTGAAGGCAACGCGGGTATTCAATAAAATCCCGAGATTTCAATTCTACTGCAAGTCCTGATGGTGCAATTCACAGCATACAATGTAAATATCGACTAACTAGGTTGTTAAACTGTGACCGACTTTATGATCTGAAATAAAGTATCTTTTTAAACAAAATTATATAAAACTCAACACACACACAAACATCACGCCTGTATTCCCAAATGGGGTAGGCAGAGCACACGAAACGTTACCGCTTCGGAGCCACTTTTAGCAATTTAAGGTTTTAAGTAATAATAGGTAATTTAAGTTTGACAAAAACGTTACAATAGTGACAGGTTGCTAGCCTGTCGCCTACGGTATACCTTAACCTATATCCTCAGTCGCCTCTAACGACATCCACGGAAGAAATGGAGAGGTGTAATTCTAACCCGACACCACACGGGTTATAAAACTCAAGATACATTATAATACACATCCTTAATAAAGAAAGATAGATAGAACATAGAAATTATTATTTGTGCTTTGAAATTAAGTCTCTTTATTTTTTTATAAACACAGTGAAATGTTGCGCGCCTTAAGTCCATCAAAAAATTAATAAATGGATGTAGTAACTTTTTATTACATGAATTAGACCAACATATGTTGTGACGCAATCATATTTCACAAAAGCCATCGAGAATAATTTACAATGTTTCCCCTAATCTCCAGAGACACGTTTTTAATCACACAGTAAAATTATTAAGACTGTCCCAAACTGCGGTTGTTTAAATTTTCCAAAATATTTGCATACGCTGTCCCAAGTGCCCCTCCGAATAATTATGCAGCCACTGACTGCCAAAATGCATTTTTAGAGCTTATAACAGTACCACTACCATGAGTTTACAGTGACCGTACTCGATAGCGACGGCGTAAATTATTTGTAGAGGCGCTGTACAATTCTCCATACAAATAATTTACGCCGTCGCTATCGAGTACGGTCACTGTAAACTCATGGTAGTGGTACTGTTATAAGCTCTAAAAATGCATTTTGGCAGTCAGTGGCTGCATAATTATTCGGAGGGGCACTTGGGACAGCGTATGCAAATATTTTGGAAAATTTAAACAACCGCAGTTTGGGACAGTCTTATAATGGTTTTACTGTGTGATTAAAAACGTGTCTCTGGAGATTAGGGGAAACATTGTAAATTATT
>NC_133481.1:15741746-15759536 GCF_025370935.1 Choristoneura fumiferana | reverse complement strand
GTTGAACTCAATAATTATGGATTTAAAATACAAAATTGTCCATCGCAAGATGGGCTGTCTCGCCCATCCCATTATTGTATGGGATCGATCTCAGTAGCCACATTGTATTCAAATCGTTGAAATTTAAATACAAAAACGCGATTATGTGACGACGCCACGTAAGCTGATGCGCCCGTACTGAGATTGGCATCTTTGGAGTACGACTTAGATTGTTTAAAACTCGGCATTTTAACTCTGAGTGCATGAAAGTGCACGTAAGTAAAGCATTCTGGGTGAAAAACATAATGTTAGCTTATTAGTTACCAATGTGTTAAAAGTTGTAAGCTACTCGTTATAAATTAATTATATTTGTTA
This sequence comes from Choristoneura fumiferana, assembly GCF_025370935.1. Classification (NCBI taxonomy): domain Eukaryota; kingdom Metazoa; phylum Arthropoda; class Insecta; order Lepidoptera; family Tortricidae; genus Choristoneura; species Choristoneura fumiferana. The sequence continues at coordinate 15,759,182 of NC_133481.1, read as the reverse complement.
TAAGTACGATGTAGAGTTTTCTATTCTGAACACTTTATATTCTATAAACATACACCCCCGTTGCACGGCATCTAGCGTGAAAATTAAAATTTGCTAAAGAGGAAGAGTTGTAAGCATTTCAACAGTTTGAGTAACAAAAATACTACGGATAGGTACTAGGTTACTCCAAAGTTAGAACTGTTTGCTATAATGAATTGCGTTACATTTATTTTTTGTGTATTGTACTAATTGCCACAAACAAATGGAGGAACCGTGGCCTTATTTATTGTGTCTCTACAAGCACCTGAAACATAAAGTTCAATACCTATATAGGTACTTGTTACATTAAATTTTACTATAAAAGAATGATTCATCATTTGACACCTGCAAGCTCACCATCTAGGAACTAAAAGATCATTCAGTATCAATCGCGGAACCGCTCGAAATAAACGCAGCGTTACGAGCAATGTTCCGAACTTATTGACTCCTGCGCCACTGATCGCTGCACTAATTTCGTGTGATGCGCCATTGTCCAACTTCCGGTTTACTGAGGAGCCCATTCAAAACTGATGATCGGGCCCGTGGAAGTAACAATTTACATATTCTAACAGAATACTTATAGTCTAATGAAGTTTTGGGTTGAAAATTGTAGGAGTGTCTAATCTAATGGGTAGGTACCAAATCAAAGCAGTAAAGTATGGAAAGTAAGGCAGAGTACAGTCGAGTGTAAAAATATGAACTTCTCGAACACCCATAAATACGTACCACAGAATTCAAATTCCAACGTACCTAACAAGAAAGTGCAATGGTAACGTATTTTTGAGAGGTTCGATGGTGGTGGTGATTTGTGCACTTGATTGTACCATGTCAATCGGTGCTTTATATCAATTTTATGTAAAAAATCAAGTACAAAGTGACAGCGGCATGGTAGTAGAGTGTAAACGTATAAGTCGTACCATTTACATACGCACCTACCTGGAAAATCTGTGTGACAAAAGTGTGCGAAAAGCATTATATTAAATATAGTCCTACTGTGCTATATTTTTACTCTTCTTCGCATGTGCTATTAGATCTGGCAGTTAAATTGAAATATCGGGAATTTACTAAAATATTTTAGAATAAAAAAAAACTGCAACGTCGTCTTCTTGTGCCTCTTGTGAAAACTAATACAACTCAAAAAGTGTTTAGGAGAGCGATTTAAGTTTAAGCAAATCACTTTCAGCGTAGAAGATATTTCTACTAGTATAAACATGATGAAAAATAAGTAAAAAATCAAGCTTTATTTTTCGTATTATTTTATAAAGAAATATAGAGCAGACATGAACAGACACGGCCCACATACTTTCGAATTTTATAATAGGTACTTATAAACTGTAACATATTATTATTTTTTCTAAGTATCGAATTTTAATTACAGACACGTTATGTGCACAGGTCAGATAAAAAAAAACAAGGTCTTGACTTTTAAGAGCACAAGGAAGGTAATGAAGAATATGTTGATTGACGGTGTACAGTTAAGACTTGTCAATGCAAGACAGGCTCAGGATCAAATAAGCTTTAGTTAACATTATTTATTGTAGGCTGCTTTGCTGATAGTATTTTACTTCTTTTTGTATAGTATTAAGAGTCCCACTGTTGAGCAAAGGATACCCTTCTTTTCTGCCACTGTCCATGTCAAGAACCATCTTTCTTGGTCTGCCTCAGCTCTCAGGTTAAAGTGTAGCGTCGACATTCATTGAAAATAAGTATACAGTTTTTTTTATAAATATGTGGTATAAGATTTAAGGAATAATAAATGTTGACAAGTGTGCAGCTGTGTCACAGATCGCGCTTCCCACTAAAGCGGCAAGAGAAACAGAGCAATGGAAAAGTACACTATAATCTTTTATGTCGACGACCTAAAAAACTTTCCCTAGATTTCCTTAGCTTTGCCATGGAACCATGAACGCTAGCAGGAGGGTGCATGTGTTAAATAGGTACTCTATTGTTGTACATAGGTACTGGCTATTTTTATAAGCTTTTGTAATCAAATTTCTATTTCCTTATATTTAAACTTGACTGACATAATTGTTTATACTTTACTTCAATACAAATTCCAATCAAAGCATGTCGTTTCTTTAACAATTTACTACAAAAACGTTATCAGCACGAAGCTTTGTTGAAGAAAAACTATTTCAATTATGAATTAATGTTTTATTGTTATTTGTGAAGTGATTTTATCGAAAAGTGAAAATATCAGTTCCGATTTTTCGATATTGTGACAGCTGATCTGAGGATACAATGGCTCATAGTCGAGGAGATACCAATGGGGTAAGAGGTTCTAGTTCTTCCTCACTGCCCAACTTTTGTCTAACTAATAGAGACGGATATAGTTCTTGGAAATTCAAAATGCGAAACTATTTGATGCATGAGGATTTGTGGGAAGCTATAGAAGGGTATCCTGAAGGCCATAATATTTCTGCAGATACTATGTCAAAAATTGATAAAAAGGCCTTGACGAAGATATGCCTCACACTTGAAGGCTCGGCTATAACGCAAGTAAGAAGTGCTAAAACAGCGTCGGAAGCCTGGACTGCATTACAGAATGCATACGAGGATAAAGGTATGGGTCGTCGCCTTTATTTAGAACGAAGACTTTATAGACTTTGCTTGTCAGATTTCCCTAATATAGAGTCATATATCAATGCAGTGATGACAACTGTGCATGATTTATCTGACATAGGGAAAACTATTGAAGATTCGTCTGTTGCTGCTATTTTACTCGGAGGACTTACATTCAGGTTTGATCCCTTGATTATGGCACTTGAGAATAGCAACCAGAACGTGACTACAGAGTTAGTTAAGTCTAAACTTCTCAACGAAGTGTCGAAAAGCGAAGATTCGACCAAACTTGATTCTGCTCTACGTTCGCGAGATGTCAAGCCCAAAAAGGTTAAGAAACCTATTGTTTGTTATGATTGTAACGAACCTGGTCATAAGCGCCCAGATTGTCCTTTAAGAAAGATAAAGAAGAAGGCACAGGAAGCGGCTTCAGTGGTAGCTCTTGGTACCAGTGCTAATGCCTGTGAAGACTACTGGACTATAGACTCAGGAGCGACCCGGCATATGACATCGAGATTGGAATGGTTCGAAAATTTAAGATCACCAGAATCTAGTACAAAGGTTACTATTGCAGATGGTACCAAGATAGACAGCGGCGGTATTGGTGATATATCAATCCACTCTGGTTCTTCTACTGTTAATAAAATAAAAGATGCAATTTATGTACCTTCTTTAAATAGTAATTTGATATCTGTTTATAAGGCTGTAGAAAAAGGTTATAGTGTACTTTTTGATAAAAATGGTTGTAATTTCTATAATTCTGATACCTTTTTTTTGTAGGTGACTCTATTCTTCACGGTTCGCCCTATAGAGGTCTGTACAAATTAGACTGTACTGTCAATATGCCTCGCGATGTAGCTTGTGATGTGCACTCTGACTCCGCTACTAGGTACCAGTTATGGCACAAGCGTTTGGGTCATCTGTGTCGCATCGGTATGAACCATTTAAGAAATAGTCATGTAGGTGTAGAGTTTACAGAAATTGACAAAGAGAGTTGCGTAGCCTGTATCGAAGGTAAGCAAGCTCGCAAACCGTTTAAGAAAATAGCCTATAAACCAGCTACGTCTTTGCTTGAGTTGATACATAGCGACATCTGTGGACCGATGTCAGAAACCTCTCTACAAGGTAACAAGTATGCCTTATTATTTGTAGATGATTATACACGCTTTATTTTATATATTTTATTTCTTCGAAGACAGAAGTGAAAGAAAAGTTTTGCCATTTCCAAAAATTAGTGGAACGGCAAACTGGAGCTCAAATAAAAGCTGTTAGGACGGACAATGGAGGTGAATATGTCAACAAAGAACTGTCAGATCATTTTCGTACTAATGGTATTGTGCACCAAACGACAGTGAAGTACAGTCCGCAACAAAATGGATTAGCAGAACGAACTATACGCTCAGTAATCGAGAAAGCTCGTTCTATGTTGGCACAGTGTTCTCTCTCCAAAGCGTATTGGGAAGACGCGGTACAAACTTCGGTGTATTTAAAGAATAGGTCCCCCCATCGCGCGCTTAACAACTTAACTCCTTTTGAGAAATTGTATGACCGTAAACCGAATCTAAGTAACCTTAGGGTTTTCGGGTGTCGAGCCTTGATTCATGTACCTGATTGTCAACGGAAGAAATTTGATATGAAAGCGATTGAATGTATCTTTGTTGGATATTCAGATGATCCAAATAGTTACATATTCAGAGACCCTCAATATCCAAGAAGGTTTACTAAGTCACGTGACGTTACATTCTTCGAAGGTTGCTTCACAAGTTTGAAGAACAATAAATTGAATGAAGAGCCAAGTACGTCCAAAAACGTTCCAGTATCTGGTCCTGTCATACTGTTAGACAATATGAGACCGGTACAAGAACGAGTAGATAGGTTGGTGGAGTCCCCTGCTCCTGTATGCGAGGAAAATGTATCTAGAGAGTCGAATGCCTCTCCTAGTACTATTCATGAGGCAAATGATATGTTACAGGAAGAATTTCATGATGCTTCTGCTGATCCACTTCCTGAAACGTCATGTCCACCTGAGACTGAGGTATTGGAGGACTGTCCTGTGGTAGAAGATCGGAGATATCCAACTAGGGATAGAAAACCTCCAGATTATTTCTCCTATCACACATTAGCTGAGGACAGAGAACCTCAAACGTACTCTCAAGCCATGCGAGACGATGACGCGGATAAATGGAAGTCAGCCATGCAAGATGAGTATGATTCGCTAATGAAAATGAATACATGGAAGCTGGTGGACAGGCCTGATCGTAAAATAATTCCCTGCAAATGGGTGTACAAGTTTAAGACAGATACACACGGTAATATCACTAGGTATAAAGCTAGACTAGTAATAAAGGGCTTTAATCAAGTCGCGGGAGTGGATTACCACGAGACTTTTTCGCCGGTGATCAGACATTCATCTCTGCGTACTTTATTTGCCTTAGCCGCCGAAATGGACCTTAAAATGCATCACTTGGATGTCGACACTGCCTTTTTGAATGGCGACCTAGAAGAGGAGGTCTACATGGACCAGCCTCAAGGTTTTGTGAAGAAGGGCCATGAAGATAAGATATGTCTCCTGCAAAAGTCCTTATATGGGCTAAAGCAAGCCCCTCGTGCGTGGAACATTAAACTTAACGAAACCTTGTCTAAAATAGGTTTTAATAGGCTGCCTACTGAACCATGTGTATATAAGAAACTCATTGGTTCTGAAATAATATTACTGGCCATATTTGTTGATGACCTAATTATATTTTACAAGAACGATACTTCGTATGTCAAAGTCAAAAGTGATTTACAAAAATACTTTTCACTCAAAGACTTAGGACCGTTGAAATATTATTTAGGAATAAATATTGATTGTAATGATGGAAAAGTTACTATAAATCAAAAGTCGTACATTACTTCGCTACTGAAGAAGTACGCATTACAGAATGCAAAGGAATTTGACACGCCATTAGCTAATAGCAAGCTAGCTGCTGATTCTGAAGGTAAGGAGTCAACTTATGATTATCAGCAGATAATTGGCTGTCTTATGTATCTTGCTGTGAATACACGGCCAGATATTGCGTTTGCTGCCAGTTATTTGAGCCAATTTAATACTAAATGTGGCAAAATTCATTGGCTAGCGGCAAAACGGGTGCTTCAATATTTAAAGCGCACTATAGATTATTCTATAATCTATAGGAAAACTGGAATACCTCTTATGGGTTATACGGATGCTGACTGGGCAAATTGTACCAGTGATCGGCGCTCTTATACCGGTTACTGTTTCAAACTTGCAGATGGCCCGGTGTCATGGGCGTCAAAGAAACAGCCTACAGTGGCGTTGTCGTCAACTGAAGCCGAATATATGGCACTAACAGAAGCAGCAAAAGAGGCTACATATTTGCGTAGATTCATTGCTCAGGTATGTAGCAATAATGATCAATATCCTACTATAACTTTATACAGCGATAGTCAGAGTGCACAAAACTTGGCATATAATCCCGTAAACCATGGTAGGACCAAGCACATTGACACGAAATTTCATTTTATTCGGGAAAAGGTGTCAGATAATATTATAAAACTAAAATTCATTAGTTCGAGCAATATGTCTGCTGATGTGCTCACCAAATGTCTGGGTAAAACTGCACATCAAAGATGTATTCAAGGGTTAGGTTTAATTAATTTACCTAGTTGATACCTATATTTTTTTGAATTTTATGTTTTATAGTTCGTTGGTTTTATCTACTGTTTGGTTTGTAATGTTACATTTAAAGTGTTCTGTTATGAGCAAGTTTATGTACAGAGAATTTTGATTATGGGCGGGTGTTAAAATAGGTACTCTATTGTTGTACATAGGTACTGGCTATTTTTATAAGCTTTTGTAATCAAATTTCTATTTCCTTATATTTAAACTTGACTGACATAATTGTTTATACTTTACTTCAATACAAATTCCAATCAAAGCATGTCGTTTCTTTAACAATTTACTACACATTGTACCTTACATCTCCTCGAGGAGTGTGCATAAATAGGTTTTCTTCTATATCTTATAGTCTTGTTTTATATACTTTATTTTACACCGGGGGGCATATAGGGGAGAGTATCCTATATTGAACCGGTGCATAATTGGACCACTTCTGTATTTCCACCAAATTACACAATTTATTTATACTACAAAAAGTGAAGCGATGACAGTGTGTGTTGCCAGTGTAAATAAATTGTGTAATTTGGTGGAAATACTAAGCGGTCCAATTTAAGCGTCGGTTCAATATAGGTTACTCTCCCTTAAATGCATCTCCTTGATTCTCCCTCTTGCCTATGATGGACGCCTATATTATGAGAGTAACCAAGGCATCAGTGATTCTCTAGGAGTCGCGAGAGTCCATGGACGGCGGAGTTGCTTACCATCAGATAACTCGCAAAAAAAAACTAGTGTACCTAGCAGCTAGCAGTTGACAGTGCTATCGTTATCGCCGTGGGAACTGCCAAGAACAATCCCGTGCATTGTGCCACATTACTCACATAGGGATTAGTTTTATAAATCCACTCAGATCAATACGTACCAATAAATATTCTAAATACATGTAACGCGAGATTTACATAGAGAGTAAGGATCAGAGGAAACCGAATGAAATTGTGCCTATTTTCATCTGTGAGGCTGGAGAGGATTTAAGCAGTTCTATTTTTTTAGCTAAGAGAAATAGGTAGAAGTGCGTACTTTGACTCTTGAATCCATGTTGTCTTCAGTTTTTAGGGTTCCGTAGCCAAAATGGCAAAAACGGTACCCTTATAGTTTCGCCATGTCTGTCTGTCCGTCCGTGGCTTTGCTCAGGGACTATCAATGCTAGAAAGCCGTAATGTTGCACGAATATATATGTAAACTATGCCAACAAAATGGTGCAATAAAAAAAAAATTTTTTTCCTACCTCCCATAGATGTAAAGTGAGGGTGATTTTTTTCTCATCCAATCTTGTAAAGTGGGGTATCGTTGGATAGGTCTTTTAAAACCATTAGGGGGTTGCTAAAACGATTCTTCGATTCAGTGATTGCAAATTTTTATTAAAATCGAGCGTCCCCCCCCTCTAAAATCTAAACCAGTAGGTGGAAAAATTTGAAAAAATTCAGGATGGTAGTAAGTATATCAAACTTACAAGGAAAACTTATAACGGTTAAGTTTTCTTGAGAATTATTAGTATTTTTAAGAGTAAATAGCAGCCTAAGGTATAAAATATACCTAAACTTGGAATATTCTGTACAAAATACGAAATCCTTAGAAAAATATTACTTAATTTTTTCGTAATGGCTACGGAACCCTATTTCGGTCGTATCCAACACGCTCTAGGCCGGTGTTTTATTTATTAACTACTCGTAGGTTTTGCCCGCAATCCCGTTTGTGAAAATTCGCTTATCGCTATCCCGCGGGAACTGTGCAATTTTCCGGTATAAGAACTATCCTATGTCCTTTCCAGGGTCTCAATCTATGTTCCCACTTTTCATTTAAAAAGGTTTAACAGTTAAAAGTGATACTACAGATAAACAGACATACTCTCGGATTTATAATATTAGTAAAGAGTAAGGATTCTAACGCGTATCTTGAAATGTTTCATGCCTGCAATCTTGGGTTATATTAGAAAAATACATATAGCTGTTTTCTTGATATTTATTTTCGTAGCTCTATGTATAGCGTGTTAGTTGCGTTTATTGTCATATATCTGCTATACAAGGTGGCCATCACAAAATTACAGATTTTATTAAAAATGTCAAACTGGAATACCTATCTGTTTATCATAGAAGACATTTTTTGATATTCTTTGGCCGTCTCGTGTGTCAGTCGGATTACGCGCGCGCGCAGGTAGCCTGAATGAATTGTCACTGTCTCGTCGCGTCGCTCGCGCTGACAGCGACGATAGGGGTGGCACAGGACAAGTGAAGGCGGCGAATCTCAATAAAAGAAAATCTTAATCTTTAGGTACTCAAATACATATGTTAAGTAGGACGATTCTGTAATCACAGCTTCTCATACAAACAATAGGGATTTCCAACCCTAACCATTAACCGACCATCAATACTGTTCATAGCGACACCAGTTATCAGATGTAATGACGAAGAAAAAGTCCCATTAAAATAACACCGGTTAAAACGACCAACCGTGTTTACCTAACTACCAAATATTGCTGGCTCTATACGTACTACGAAGTGCAAAATTCGAACTTCGTATATTGCCATCCCGCTGACGCTTAAATTATTTAATACGAGAGTGAGAGGGATGGTACGATACGAACTTCGAATTCTGTAAGCCCCCTGTCGTTTCGATATCGTCCGGTTTTGACTGGATCAAACATATCAAAAATGTTATTGTCAATACAAAATCTAAGTATGTCGGTATATTTTTTAAAACTTAATCCTTAAGTTTGTAAAACTTAATGTAAAACGAATTTCGCCCATTAGCTTTATTTGCAAATAGTTTGTTAATATTTAAAAAATGAAATCTATAAACCTAGAATTTATTTAGACATGATCACATATATAAAAATACAACATTCTTTCTAAAAAAAGCGTAACAGCTTTTTCTTTTTATAATAAATATAAATAATAATATGCTGTATTAGGTTTTTACCGAGTTGGACATTTTTACATTTGTAACTGGCCAAGAGCATCGTGTAAGTTAATAACATGAATAACACCCTATTTCAAACAAACATGTATCGTATATTATTATATTTTAGTAGATTAATGGTAGACAAGCACTTCGCAAAATGTATTAAGCTTTGTTCACAAAACTATTATTTATAACATTTTTTTATGAAAACTCGCTTTGTTTCGGCATTGACCTCCTTTTTTACAAGCTTTTATCATCTTTTAAAATTTCGTATATTTGTTTGTTTGTAAATAAGTATTTGACCCTTTCGCACATAATATCAACTACAAACATTTATTTAAACTGTTAGATGTTTGCACAACCGGTTTTATTATAAACTATTATACTTATTTGTTTTAACAAATTATATTTTAATTTATTTAAACTAATATTATACAGAGAAGACATTTGATCAAATAGAGTTCAGCAGATTAAGTCACTGTGCTCGTGTCGTTCCGTCCCTTAGACGCTTATACTAATTAATACGAGAGTGAGAGAAACGGTACGATACGAACTTCGATTTTCGAATTTCGGAGTAGGCCCTCTGAACTATATAATGAGAGAGCACGATAAATACGAACTTTTCCGATAAAATACGATGGAAAGTTTTTTGTAAAACTTTATGTCAATTTTGTTTCAAATAGAAGTTTGTGGTGCCCCTGGCCATAATCCGTAGCATTAGTGGCAAGACGGGTAGCGCGTGAGAACGGATCCGTGACGAATGCGACACGACGCGACGGCTAAGTGCTCGAAGTTATGCGCATTCCTAGATCACATACACGAAGCGATAAAGCAAAAGAATCTAGCTTAGACGTCGGTTATCCGTTAATTCTGGTGTCAGTTTTGTCCTTCATTCCGGTCAGTATGACGACAGAATTACCGTGAATTACCTCTCGGACTGACGGACTGATCGTCTTGTCTAGAGTGATGAAAATTAAATGCATTTAATAATAATCGTCTCTGATTTGAATGAGTGTGTAAACAATGTCATAGAAAACACAAAAATGTCACGACAGTTTAAAGCGTTAGGCCAAAAAAAGTTAAAAAGGTTTACATTTTATTGGTGAAATAGGTTCCTACCAACTGTAATTTACTAAAAACTGTGAAAACTCAAAAAATATCTTTGCATTGTAGCAGGAGCGGCAAAAACGGGTAACATTGATTCTGGAAATAAATACACAGAAATAACATTTCGTTACACTTAGTGATAGTACTTATTTAACTATAATAAAATCTTGTATCTCCACAATCAATTTCAGGTCGATTCGGTTTTCCAGATGCAAGAAATCACAATGTGAGATTTGCAGCTAAAAGGTTCGACTCTGGTACGCGATTCAGTCTTCGGCTGTACTTACAGAAAGTGGTAGTACACTAGCGTTTATACAAAGTTGAGTAGGTATGACCCGTGGGTATGACTGAACAACAACCCTGTTTATATTTTTCAGAAATATTTAAAAAATAAAAAGTTACTGAACAATGCGGTAAATATCTAGCCGTAGATAGGTAACAATAAAGTGTTAAGTATGAAACAAATAATAACTGTCCCATATTATAAATGTATATCCATAAAAGAATGACGTGACTGATTGACTGACAGCCTAAACTACTGGAGTTTAGAAACTTGAAATTTGGCAAACACATTTCTTTAAATTTATAAAGGTGCATACATATAAATCAGACACAGGAAAACAAGTCTATGTTCCATCTTTTCACAGCAATTTAGCCGCGAGCTTAAATTAAATTACTTAGTATTTGGGTAGTTCTGCCAGAATTTCAACCGCTATCAGATTTCTGTCGCTTATTTGAAGAAAATAGTCAGGTAAAATGGAAGCATTTTATAAAACGATATGGGTTGCATGCGGTACAATTATAATTTATTAAAAATTCTTGTTTACGGTCTTTTATTTCTTCAATATGTATGTGCGACAGGAAACTGATGGCGATTGAAACGCTCGTAGAATCTCATTTTTCATTTTTCCACGACAATGTACAGTCACCAGAATTAATATCAGCCACAGCGGAGCGTGCAAAAACATCTGCAGGGGCCCTACCACGCTCTCTTAATGCGATTCAGTTTAGGCTCTAAACTGAACTGCATCGCTATTTCGTACCACGACGTTACTTTTGCGATTCAGTTCAAGCACGGTTCAGCGACAGCGATACAGACATTTTCATTCACTCACTTCAAGCGGTTTTCGTACCATGACGCTTAACTTGAGTGGGAATTGAATCGCTTCAGTGTCAAATTTAGCGATTCAGTATAAGTTACTCATTCTGTCAATTCTTTTGGATCGCTTCAACTTCAACTAATGAAATAAAACGAATTCAGTGTTTTACGGTGCAAATAACAACTTTAGTATGTGCATAGCGTGTTAGTTCAACATAGAAAAATCCGCAAGCTGTTAAAACACAGTTGTCGGTAGTTCTTCAGATGTCGAAGGAATTATTTTTGGAATTTTTGGAATGCGATCTCATGGAGAATACAGGGCGGAAAAAAAATAGGCTCCGTAATCGCAATGAAAACAATCCGTTTGAACTCGGGGATTTAGAGTTCATTCGAAGATATCGCCTGTCGAAAGAGCTGACTCTAGACCTCTGTAAGGAGCTAAGGCCATTGCTCAAAAGAACCTGTGAGGTCTACTGACTTAGATCTAGAGACGAAGGTAAACTCATAATTATTAGCTTCATTACGCCTTGTAACTTTAACTAGGTTATGCTTTGGCAAAAGTACTTATCGAAATACTTGATTATTGTAGGTATTGACTACGCTGTCGTTATATGCTGTCGGGTCGTATCAAAGACCCATAGGTGATATAGGTGCGCATTCTTTGGCGCAGCAAACAGTATCATCTGTTGTTGCGCAAATAACAGCCTGTTTAAATACTCCTCAAATGAGGAGGAAGTATATTGTCTTCCCTTCTACTCTGGAAGAGAGGAATGAGACAAGAACCCTGTAAGTAAACCTATTATCTGTTAGTATGTACAGTCAACAGCAGAAGTAGTTAGGTGGACAGTTGAAGAGCCCCCGGACGCCACATTTAGGGGGCGGGAAAATACCATAAAAATTTAATGGTTTGTGTGAAGTTTGCAAGTTCTCAGCAGTGGGACGTGTATAGGCTGGGTGGGATAATGATGATAGAGTTTAAAGTCACGCGCGTAGATCGCCATTAGCTAAGCTCTTACCAAGTTACAGTCCCCACATGGCGCCTTGACATAAGTAAGCCAAATAATTAATTATAGTAATTATTAATTGATGACATAATGTTTAAATGTGCTCTCGACGCAAGAGACGATCTAGACTTGTCATCATCGCATCTTGTAATTTTTCTACCGTTGATAATGGAACAGAAATAAATTATAAAAGTTTTTAAGTATATTAAATAATATGTATTTACAGGTGATTCCGGGTATCCCCTCAGGAAGTACATGATGACTCCCATTACCAACGCTGCAGAGGACTCGCCTGAAAGTCACTACACTAACATTCATGTTCGCGCCAGAAACGTAGTTGAAAGGACTTTAGGAGTTCTTAAAACTCGTTTTCGGTGCATTAGTGGCCATCGAGTGTTGAATTACAGCTCAGAAGTTGCTGGCTCAATCATAAATGCTTGTGCTATATTGCACAATATTTGCAATACCTACAGCAAATCTGCCCATTTTAGATTTGGGACCCTTGCCTCGATACCACAATCGCCGTCTGCAGCAGGCGGCTACCGAGCCGCTGCTCGAGGACGCAGTTGTCATTGATGAGACGGAAAGAAGCAACCCACAACTGCGACTCGGTACAGCCATAAGGAATCGCCTTGTTCGCCGATTATGGGAAGGGAGATAATCCTTGTGTTGCATTTCTCACGATGATATAAATAAATACCTAAACCTAAAACGATTTTTGTTAACACTTATTATGTTTAAGACCCCGCAGACTATAAATAGTAATGAGAATCCCACCAAAACATTTCATATACACGAGAGTGTATGAGTTATTTATTATTAGAGTCAAGCCCCTAGCCAGTACCCTTAGTGTAAGTTTTCGGTTACAAAATACGTCTCGATCGCGTTCGCGTTAGAATCTCACTTTGTATGGAAACACGAACAGCGCCTCTAGCGGAACGTTTGAGATGTTGTCACTATGTATTCACTCTCTCGGAATTGGCTACCTACGGGACAGGCCTCGCCTAGTGTAGGAGCCAGTGAAAAGTATTGTGTATGAAGAGCTGTTAATGTACGTTCATGAACTTGCTACCATTGTTATTGTATGTTCTTTCCATGTATCAGCCCTCCTGTAAACCCTACTTTATATGCAATAAATGATTACTTACTTACTTACTTATTCATTATTAGGCAAAAACTACGTCATTGCGGAAATCTTCTTTATGAATAACCATATTATATAACAGGTGTAGGTAAAGGAGAAAATGAACACGTTTGGTTTGTTTTCATTTTTATTTCACAAATAATTAATTTACAAAAATTCAAAGTCAAAGTCAAAGTCAAAATATCTTTATTCAATTTAGGCTATAACAAGCACTTATGAATGTCAAAAAAAATCTACCACCGGTTCGGAAAAACCTCTGTTGAGAAAAATCCGGCAAGGAACTCAACGAGGTATATTTAGCCAGTCTGTAAGATGGAACCTTAAGCTTCCCTGTGTTTGTAGTAGCCTTTGGGTTATCGACGTTAGTGGGAAAATCACATATGTTCTTCCTTACATACATGATTATTTCAAAAACATAATGCGACGGCAGGGTTAGGATACCTGTTTCCTTAAAAGAAGATTCACGCGTCTTCAAATTATAAATTGCTCTAATTGCTCTCTTTGGTAAGATAAAAATTTACTCAATGTCTGCAGCAGATCCCATAAAATAAGGCCGTACGAAATAATGCTATTAAAGTAAGCAAAATACACCAACCGTGCCGTCGCCACATCGGTTAGCATCGAGCGTTATTCGTAAAAATATGTTGATTTACAAATTCAACAGTTTGACCATTTAACTTTATATTAGAAACTGAATTCGAGTCAATTTATCAACGAGAATTTAAAATAGATTTTAGAGAACCTGTCAAGACAATTCAAGCTACCTTATCTTGAAATTATATCGATGGTGGAAGTCTCAATTGACGTAAGGGACAAAATGCTACTTTTCAGGAGAGCGAAAAGAAGTTTTTGGTAATTTTCAAACCCTCACAGCATTGTTAATGTTTAACTTAGCAGGACGTTATAATTACGTAAAATCTTGAATTTTCTTGCTTTTCAACGTGAAACTATAGACATTTTCGTAAAAAGCTTAATAAGAAAAATAGCTGTCCCTTACGCCCGTGACATACGGGTGTCATAGCCCCTTACACCCATAAACCGTAAATAAATAAATAATGTAGTAACCGATTTTTGGTCTTATAGGACATTTTATATTTTATTTGCTACATATTTGGACGTAAGTTCCTGTAGATTTTTAAAAAAAAATAGTGAATTAACTCAAAGAACCACTTTAATTATTTAAAATAACGCGCAAAAGCCATAATTTTGCACGTCCCCTTAAAAAATATGTAATTTGTAACATTTTCTTTAAATGGACATTATAAGTTAAAAGTTAAATAAAACTCAAATAAATTTTATAACGTTCTAAACTTTCGTGATTCTCACTCATAGTCAAAATACCACCAATGGGACTTATCGACACGAGTAATACACACACGAGTAATATTTACCTCGACGTTTCGGCAACATGCAGTGGCCGTGGTCACGAGTGGACTGAAGTGTGGGGTGTCAAGTCTGCCTAGCAGCGCGAGTCCTTCGAACTACCCGCACTTGATCACTAATAGTACCAGCACTCGTATCACGAACTACCCGCAATTGGTGATTTTTATTTGTCACCTCATCACACCGACTCACAACACTCATCCCGACGTCGACACTTATTAATAACAGGATTCCACGAAGATGCAAGCTTATATCCATCGTCCCGGTTGACATTTTTATGCTTTTTATTTCAACTGCTTCACGTACCATTCTTGAGTAGAAATGACGTTCCGTGGACAGAATTTGGATTGTGAAGCTCAATCTAGTGGTTTGGTCCTGACTCCAACAAATGCTCGGCTATAGCTGACTGTTTTGTTTATAGCTGAGAGGGTCAAGGAAGATATTGCAGCTGTTAAAAATCGCCAAGTAAATAAGTTTTTATCCCGGAAAATAGCATAGTTCCAGGGGTAGCGATAAACGAACTGATGATGTTGTTGATGACGATGATGATGAAATGATTTTCACTACCACCACTGGCGTACTAACTCTGCTTGCTTGCATTATTGCTTACATGCTTGCTTGCTTGCTTGCATGCTTGCTTGCATGTTTGATTGCATGCTTGCTTGCACTATTTCTTGCACATTTGGGAGTATTCTTGCTTGATTTGTTGTTTGCATGCATGCTTGCCTTCTGGCTTCACGCTTGCTTGCATGCATGCTTGCACTATTTATGCTTCCTCTAAACACACTGATGCAGCTGTGAGGGAGTGGGACGCCAGCCCGCTTCATGAGCGCTGGAGGAGATACCATAGACCGGTCATCGCGGGATCGGGGTAGCCCGCGATGTTCATCTAACCCAGGCCGATAAAATTGCATGTTTGTTGATTTGATTGACAAAAATTACATGCTTACTTGCAAGCTGCTTAGGTGGTTGCTTACATGATTGCTTGCTTGCTTGCTTGCATGCTTGCTTGCATGATTTCTTGCACGCTTGTGCTTGCACTATTTCTTACACATTTGGAGTATGCTTGCTTGAGTTGTTGTTTCAATCACTACAATTCTAAAAACCATCTGTTTGATGCCTCCTACGACCCTAACATTAATAAGGTATTTTAATGAACTAAAAAAACAAGCAAGGTATTTTACTTTAAGTGCCCCTTACACACCCATAAAGTAACCTCAATTTTTAAAATGTCTGTTTGTTACTGTCCCTTACGACTAACAATTTACTCTAGTTTTAGCTTTTGATGTCCCTTACGCCAATAAGAGTATTCCTTATTTTATAAGTTGCTGTTGTTTTAATGCCCCTTACGACGTACCAATTACACCTTTTTTTAAAATGTCTGTTTGCTACTGCCCCTTACGACGACAATTTACTCTAGCTCTTGCTTTTTATACCCCTTACGCCCATAAAAGTATTTATTATTTTATAAATTGCTGTTTTTTAATGTCCCTTACGACGTTCCGATTATACATTTTAACCCTCAACATACATAATTAATTATACAGGCCAATTATTATTATGTATGCATCATCATCTCGGCCTATATACGTCCCACTGCTGGGCACAGGCTTCCTTTATTAGGATCTGTAACTAAGTAGCTTAAAATAAACAAAGTAGCTAAGAGAAATTTACCTCAATCATCCTTGACTGAAATTCCATTACGGAAATGTTAACTCGACGTCAAGCTATTAGGGGATCCATCAACTTAATCTTCTTTTTTTGTTTTGCTTTTGGCATCTTATAAAAAATTACGCGCGTTGACAAAGAACAAACTAGGCAATCAAATACGTCCTCCGTGTTTGACGTGTCTGACACGACTGACCGAATGTGCAATGCGCAAACGCTCGGCGCGTGAAAGTAGGTAGACGCGTTAGTATTTTTATGTTAGGTACAAGAAATAGGTACAGGCGGTAAGGTTACGCCCAACAACTTCTTGCTTTTTTATCTTATTCGTTAAAAATGTTGGGGTGTAAAGGGCAATGAAACAATAATTGACCCATACGCCCTTTTATTATATTTGTGTTTTTTTTTAACGACATGAGCCGAGTCGTAAAGGACATATGAGACTGCCACAGCCCCTTACGACCCAATATTGAAAAAATAATACATTTAACGCCATTTTTCAGCTCAATATTTTATATCATGTCCCTTAAGCTATTTTATTTTAAATAATAATGTTAATAACAGCAAAAGTAAGGGGCGTATCGTAACTTGAGTACTACCAATCGACAGAGAAAAAAAACTCCTAATTTTCTATGTTTAAAAAGTGATTTTTCGGTATTTTGTCCCTTACGCCAATTTAGACTTCCACCATCGATATGGTTATGGTAGATTTAAATTGGCGTTGGGGAAGTTCTGGAACTGGTAACCTAAAACAAAAAAAACATGGGTACTTACATAAAAAAAACATTGACATATGCAGAACATGAGTGACCGACTTTCGTTCAGTCTTTTGAATGGCGTTTTTTTTTACAATGAAACGACTTACGAAAGGCATAAT
>NC_133481.1:15601427-15739341 GCF_025370935.1 Choristoneura fumiferana | reverse complement strand
ATTCATGTTCTTACTTGCTTTAATTGTTTTCTTTTGCTGTATTTTGTATGTTGATGAAACTGAAATCGTTTCAAGAATTACTAATTTTTTGACTAATTTTTATTTATTTTATAAATTAAAGCTTGACAATTCATGATAACGATCAAAAAACATTTTTAAGCTACGTAAAACAAAATTATAAAGATTTGAAAATATTAGACAGAGAAAGATATACTTGCATGTGACGTCACACGCAGTAGCGCCAAAAAGACTGATGCATAGATTTTCAAAAATCAGAATAAATCCAATTTTCAACCAAATTATTTTTCTCTTCACTGAAATTATCTGTATATCTACTCATCAATTCTAAATGTATAGACTTGTATAGGACGTTGTTAATTCAGAAGTTGTCAAATACACATTAAACATTGGCATTGTCTATTATGCTAACAATAGCACACCTAGCATTCCCGATGTTTATGACGGTGAATGTCTAGTTAGACTATCCTGTCGTCAAATATCTAGTAGGTTTTCGTATTCCAAAAATTCTTTAAGTTGTTACACTCTTAAGGTTACAGCTTCACTACAGCCATCCGGCACTCGACCAGCACCACCTCGCCTCAAGCGGTTAGTATTCTTCATATGGATTTGTTTGGGGCATGCGCTCACTACAACATCAAGCTCCGGATCGCCTCACTCGCGAGGTAGCCACGCGCGGACGGCGAGTGGACCCACTCCACTACCCGCCGCTTGCGATGCGGCGCTCTCCACTCTCATACCACACCCCTTCATCCCCCTACTCGGAAATTCTTGGACCGGGTGAGGTCCACTCGTTGTCAACGCGCCGTCCGCGCGTGGACCACCCATCGACAACGAGTGGACGCAGAAAGTCGAGGCGGTGCTGGTCGGGTGGCCGGGTGGATCTAATGAGCTTGTAACCTTTAACAGAGTGGCCATGATCATCGGCCTATCATGAGTAGCGAACTTTCATGACGATTTTCTTGGGAAAATAGTGGGGTAATTTCCCCTTGGCTTCCACACCATAGTGCTGGAGTCAAGAGTTCGAAGGTGGTTAACTCTGCTACCCACTCTTAGATCAGGTATCTTTGTCACCTTTTACGAGATCCACGGGAAGAGATGTGTCCGTTCTATTCTAAGGCAGGACACGCCATGGACAATCATTCTGAAGATAGTTTCGTACAAAATATTTTCCTTTTGTACTGGAGTATTCTCCTTGTTAATGTACAGTTGACGCGAGCGGGCCTCAAAGCTGAGAGTCCGATAATCAGAGCTCGCTTCGCTTTGTTGCCGGCTGTACCGCATTCAGATGAAATAGGGTAAGTGAGGTTAAAAGATGACCGCGAATTTTATTAGTATCTATATTAAATAAAAAACTTCAAAATTTTATTAGTACCTAGTAAAAAACACAAAAACATGTTTTAAAAAATGTGCAATGGCTCGATTGAAATAATTTGTCCATTAAAATAAATCATAGGTAGTGTTTTGAAGAACTTAATTATCAAAATATAATGATTCAACAAAATATTGAAGCGAAAATACATAATGTAATATCATTTGATATTAATGAGTTTTTTCAGAAGTTGTCATCTTTATGTGGAGATCGTGTGATTCTTATAAAATTAACCAAACCTTACCTAAAATCTATCTGTAGATTACACGATATAAAAGTTCGTATTAATTTTGACACGTAACCAGAAAAAAAAAAGTTGAGAGCCGGGAATCTGATAAATAAATGATGAAAACTTGTTGACAGAAATGCTTCAAAATAGGGTTTTTTTTGTACTTAAAAAAAAAAACTATATTTTTTTTGTAAAAGTATTAAATCCACGGAACCACCACAACAAACATATACTTTTCATTCTGGACACAGTGTCCCCGTGTACTGTGGAACGAAACAAGCATCAAAGAATGCGGCCTCATCGCTTTTGAGATCTTTCATAAAGCATTGATACTTTTGTGTAGAGTTCATACACAAAAGGATTTGGTCATTTGAGGAAAAATTTTTGGCGGTGCTGATGAGGTTTTGGATGAAATGTTCTGATTATAGCGGGATATTGTTTTGTGTGTTGCTTTAGTTTTACTTTACGGATGTTAAATGAAATAAGCCCGGATAACTCACGTCTAAAACCGAGTTTATCTGGACATGTTTCGGGCTAATTCGTAGCCCTTCTTCTGGGAACTGATCGATGGTAGTTTCATGTTCACGTTAGGATGTAAGTTTATAAGCTAATTGAGGGTTAAATGGCATCGACTTGATGTTTGGTATGCATGAGTAATTTGGATCACAATGCCATATGCCAATCATTATCATCATCATCCCAGCCTATATACGTCCCACTGCTGGGCACAGGCCTCCTCTCAGAACAAAGGGCTTGGGCCGTACACACGCACCATTGAATTGCTTCGCAGGTTTGTGCAGGTTTCCTCACGATGTTTTTCCTTCACCGCAAAGCTCGTGGTAAATTTCAAATGTAATACAATCTGCCATATGCAAATACAATCAATAAAAGTACATTCATAATAAATATTTTTTTTGTAAAATTATTTGATTATTTTACTAATTGCTCGGTTCACTTATGTTTTGCAAGGGTGTGTAATGATCGGTATACAACACTTGGTATAATTTCAAAAGAAATAACAACATTTTGGTATAATTTGAAAGGATAGGTGCTTCACAGAACTTTTTTATAAAATAAACCTAACCTACCTAATCCAAGTAAGTATATCAAATCGAATTAATACAATAGAAATAATTTTGGTTTTTAAGATAATTACATTATCTATAATCAATGAAAATTATATCAATTGTTGCATTATATCAACTGTTGTTATATCCTTCGTTACGCACGGTTTTGCAACCAACGTTTGGCAATGTTTCATTTCGCAACTGTTTAATATTTCTGAAACTGTAAAATATTTAGGTTTCTACACTAAGTGGGCCTGAAACAATCCTGAAATATTTAGAATTTTAGTTTTAGAAATGAAAAGTTTGCGAAAAATGAAATCAGGTTGCCAAACGTCAGTTGCCGAAAAGAACGGATAGAAAAGACGGATACGGTGGTTTTCATATTTGGTGTTACAAGATATTATCCGATATATTTGGTGTCCGCTTCCGTCAGAAAGTCAAAACTCCCTCAATAGCTAGCTTTGGCTCTATTTAGCTTGTGTGCTGCGGTAATGGACATGTGTGGCGGGTGACACACAATTACCCACGATGCGACGCACACCGCAGGAAAGTTGTGGTCGATTGGGTACACAATCATCACCGACATCCAACCTATAAATGTCCCACTGCCGGGCACAGGTTTTTCAGAATTTACAGATTGGGCCGCAATTTTCATGTTTTTTTATATCGCACTGGATGGCAGACATAAGTTTCTCCTGATGGTAAGCGATCACCACCGCATAAACATCGCAAAACGGGGTTTGCATTTGCATAGAGGCCTAAGATATACTTACGTGCGATTAATTTGTGTCTTACTTACGCCGAAACACCAACAATGCAAGATGCTGCTTCACGGGATTAGCGAGCAAGATTTTGATGCGTTCCGGGCAAATGTGGGCGTTTTGTTACTTGTCCAAATTTCCTGTTACTTCCCTGAGTGAAGTTTAAGTTAAGTTAGCGAGTTTGAACTGCTATACTTTTTCGTACTTTTTAGATTTAAATGAAACACATGTTGGTTAGTGTTCGATATTTTCTTTAAACAGTTTGTTTGGCACCAATAACTCGGTAATGAAAGCGGTCAGCGCAACTGTTGCAGCGCAGCCGCCGCGCCAGTCTTGCTAAAAAACACGAAAATGGGGCTATTCGCGTATGAATTTCCCCTAGAGGCTGTGTAGCTGAGGTCGCGAAATTTAGTCAAATCTCGATAGTTTTCGGGTGAGCTATCGCGGATTTATTTATAATTAAATAATTTTGTAAATATTTTGCATTACTCTACAATTATGCGTTACGGGGCAATGAATATAATAAAAAAAAACACTGGCATGCTCGATATTTTTTGTGGTACGGCTTTAAGGTGTATATGATTTTAATCTAAACTTTGTTTTCACACCCATAATAACAGACTTTGAAAGCCAACCTCAAAAACCTCACGCAACAGTGGCGCCATCTAGAAAAACAAAAAACGTAACCCTCATTAGCCCCAAACATGTCAAGCTGAACTCGATTTAGGACGTGAGCTATCTGGATTTATTTCATTAAATACAAAATATCACGTCAATACTCCATAGCTAGCACTGTAAACGAACCGTGCGACCGACTTCTTTCCTGGAGCCCTCTATGCGATTGAAGGAGCAATGCATTCAGTGAGAGTCACGCCCGCAAATGCATAGGAAATCGAGGAGTTCTGCCAACTCCTCTGAAAATACTAAGCATATACCGAATTCAATCTGTGAATGAGTTACTCCACAACCGGACTTATTCTGATTAAGCTTATAACTTAACCAAAAAAAGTTATAGTCACTTCAAAATTCAATATCTCAAAAACGACAGAACCGATTTTGATAAACCTAGACAGAAGAACCATTGCTAGAACACTGCTTTTAATAAAACCGAACTAAAATCGGTTCACCCCATTTAAGAGCTACCGTGCCACAGACAGACACACACACACAGCGGTCAAACTTATAACACCCCTCTTTTTGCGTCAGGGGTTAAACACGGATGAAAAATATCTTATTATTAGCGTGAAGAAGCCGTGGTGGCCGATTGGTTTGACCTATGGCATCTCAAGCAGAGGATCCTGGGTTCAAACCCCGGCTCGCACCTCTGAGTTTTCGAAATTCATGTGCGGAATTACATTTGAAATATACCACGAGCTTTACGGTGAAGGAAAACATCGTGAGTAAACATGCACAAATCTGCGAAGCAATTCAATGTGTGTGAAGTTCCCGATCTGCACTGGGTCCGTGTGGGAACTACGGCCCAAGCCCTTTCATTCAGAGAGGAGGACTGTGTCTAGCAGTTGGGACGTTACGTACGATAATTCCCGGTTGAAGTTGTAGTATGTATGATTTAAGGTTTTTGTGACAATCTAGTTGGCGCGGAGGTTTGACAACTTTGAAATATGTGTTACGTTGATGATTTGCTTAAATAACTAAATTGGGATTATATATACGTCCCACTGCTGGGCAAGGCCAACAAGCAGCCATAGTTCACACGCAGGCCCAGTACGGATTGGGAACTTCATAAGGTGCATGAAAGGGCGAGCTATTTAATTTTTTTTAAGGTTTTTGTAGGTTTATGTTGCTCAGTACTAGTTACGTGGACGATGCGCTGGTAGTCGTTCTGATTATAAAACTAGTTTTCCATTCGATCCCAACTCATCCATTCCTTGCATTTCAATGCACTTGCAGGCCGGAAACTCCTGCGAACTGCAATGGAACGGACAAAGCGTGTCCAGAGGAAGGAAGTTTCATTATTCTGTTCTGTTTGCAATAACTGTACGGTCGTTAAGTGACGTTATTTATTTACTTGCACAAAGGATTTTAAGTCAAGGATCACGTCCGGAACACCGAAATCCGCAAGAGATTGAGACTAACTTACAAAGCAAAAACCGGCCAAGAGCGTGTCGGACGCGCCCAAAATAGGGTTCCGTGGCAAATACTAATAATTCTCAAGCAAACTTAGCCGTTATAGTATTCCTTGAAAGTTGATATACTTCTACTATTCTGATTTTTTCAAATTTTTCCACCCACCGTTTAGATTTTATAGGGGGGGGGGCTCGATTTAATGAAAATTTGCACTTTAAAGTTGAATTTTTCGCAAAAATCAATGAATCGAAAAATCGAAGCAAACCTTAGTTTTAAAATTTAAATACTTAGGTTGGATGAGTACTTACGCGACAAGACATATCAATCGAATTAATGTTTTAAGGGCTTAGTACTAGAAAATCACCTTCGAAAACATCATCATCATCCCAGCCTATAACGTCCCACTGCACATCCTCTCAGAAAAACTTTTTCCACGCTGCATTGGGAACACACACGATTGAATTGAAAATATTTTTGTAACTTTTCCATTTTCCCGTGCAAAACTTACTTAGGCTTACGCTTGCACGCAGCAAATGCTGAGTCTGCTCCTTTTGAACAAAACTGTTTTCACCTCTCCTTCAGAAAGTAACTTTTCCTCCCTGACGAGAGGGAGCAAAGTGCACTTTCTGTTAAAGTTTTCTAAGTGTTTAATGCAAATGCCATTTTTTTTAAGTTGATAATTGTAGAATCCTTCGCTACATTCTGGATTCAATTTACGCCCTCGCCGTAAATACACCATTTTGCTCCCTTGTGACACAAATAACTATTACTGATTAGGTTTAGTGTAAGTATGTTTTTCTTTTTCAACTGTTTATTTATTATTTTTTTGTAGCTATAAATGATTTCTTTCTTTTCTTTTTTTAAAGATAAAAATTGCATCAAAAATACAGGGATGTAATGCCCTTAGTTACCCGTGAATGAGCTCTATAACAGTATCGTATTATAACACTAATAAAAAAAATACGAATTATTTTTATTCAGTATCCATTTAAACCGGTTTATAGTATACTGAATGGCGCAGTGAAGGAAACCCCAGCTCAGTTCAATATCTTACGGCCACTTGTCGTTAGCAGATGACTGGGACAGGCGTTCACAGCGGGGGACTGTCCTGTACAGTTCATACCTTGACAATTTGATAATAAGTATTTTATGGAGGCACCTTACCAG
Organism: Choristoneura fumiferana; assembly: GCF_025370935.1. Classification (NCBI taxonomy): domain Eukaryota; kingdom Metazoa; phylum Arthropoda; class Insecta; order Lepidoptera; family Tortricidae; genus Choristoneura; species Choristoneura fumiferana. The sequence goes on along the minus strand of NC_133481.1, from coordinate 15,732,639 downwards.
GTTGATACGCTCGCCTGAACAATTAGTTCTGTATCGAAAATACAAACTGAGGCATAGATGCACTGGAAAACCAGAAAAAGAGACCAGCGCTGGGAATCGAACCCAGGTCCTCAGCAATCCGTGCTGTGTGCTCCTACACCGCCGCTGGACAGGAATCTAGACACGAATTTTTCCTATTCATACATATCTCAGGTTGCTTATTTCTACTACGCTACTTAAGCAGCAGCACTAGCGACATCTATGTTTCGTCGAGAGACGTCACATTCTTTCGGAACTAACCGCTCACCCAGACAAGAGATATGTCGCTACTAAGCAATCAAATTATGATGGTTTCCGTAAAAGTAACAAAGTTGGAGTTGAAATAAAAAAAATCAAAAAGACTTCAAAAAACCAATCACAACTAGATCCTGTTTTTAAGGACCTCCTCGTGGATCCAGAGTTACCTTCTTTTTACAAATTTTTCCAAATAGCAGTCAGTATTCGCACTGTTGTATTCTAGTTTGGGGCTAAAATAACTGATGAAATTCCAGCATAACGGTATTCCTATATTATTATACGGTACAGGTCATCCTGTTTGGCCTCTTTATGTTCGTGTGCCTCAGTTTCCACTTTCCATGACGCCATGAAGCTTGTTTACTTAATGTAGACCTATTAATATTATAAATTTTGTGAATGTGTATGTGTGTGTGTGTGTTACTTCTTCACGCTTAAACTTAAATGATTAAATAATTTATTACGTCTGAACAGTTTGATCCATAATTATTCTAACTTTATGATAAATTTTATTTATTTACACATATTCTATAAACTATACATAGAAAGAAACATTAGAAAGTAATAATTGATTGATTAACTAAGAAAAAATGGTCAAGTCAGTCTGTCAGTCGGAGTGTGGTAGGGCAGCACCATCATCAAAGCCAAACGGCTTCGCTATTTGGATGAAATTTTGCATGTAAATAATTGGACGTCTGGAATAACACATATATTGTGGGTGGACCACAGGATTGTGATAAAATCTTGAATACCTCCTTGGGGAATCCCTGCGGGAATTTAATGTAGTCCCATAATTAAATTTAAATTCTGGTTGTAATGGTTTATGAATGCGATGCCATGGGTAAAGACTAGTTCATTAAAAATATAGTAAACTTAATGCTGACAATGAACCAAAAAGACCGAATTCAATTAAGCGCCAATTTCACACAAATACCAAAGCTTTCAAGCCAATTTTAAGTTAGCTAAGTACCTGATAGGACTGCGCAATTGTCTTGTTACACCGGAACAGGAAGCGCTAAACTTATATTGCCTGTCCTGATTCAAAATGGCGGATCATTGCGCTGATAAGTTCACAACATAGTTTATCTTTGAAGAAAAGTGAGATTAAAATAGTTTGAGGGGTAATTGAGGAGATCAAAGAAATTCAGTTCGGAAGTTAAGGAGCGTCGAGGGTCGGGGCTAAATTTGAGTAGGTGTTTGAAATAAAACAAGACTATTAATTTGAGGTATAATACTACATTTGATCTTAAAATAACCCAACCATAAAAATTGAATTTTTATACAAGCTTTTTTTGCTGACTGTACTTTTTGTTAACTGTACTTCACCCAAACGACATTTGCATACCAAATTTTAAGACGATGCTATTAACAGTTGAAGAGTTCCGTCCTGCGAGACGATCCTGGCTGGACTACCAGGATGTCACTACTAGATTATTGTATTGTCACGCGATTATATAATTAATCCAAATTTCAAGTCAATCTGACTACTGAAAGTTGTTTAAATTTAACTTGCAAGATTTCATTACATAAAGACAGACAACGGGACAGGTGAAACTTAATAAAATTTATTTGTAAATTTCGTGATATCTTCTCGTCCAATATTCCGCCATGCCTGAAGACTAGTCTTCGACCAGTGTGTGTTGCCACTGATGACTTACGGCGCTGAGACGTAGTCCTTTACTTTTAGAGAGGCTCAGAGTCACGCAACGAGCTATGGAGAGAGCTATGCTTGGAGTTTCTTTGCGCGATAGAATCCGGAATACGGAAAATCGTCAAAGAACTAAAGTCACCGAAAGAGCTGGGAAAATATGCAAGTTGAAGTGGCAATGGGCGGGCCACATCGCTCGAAAAACAGATAACCGTTGGGGGAGAAAAGTCCTCGAGTGGCGACCACGAACCGGAAGACGAAGCGTTGGCAGGCCTCCCACCAGGTGGACTGACGACATCATGAGAGTGGCGGGAAACCGGTGGATCGGGGAGGCCTTTTTCCAGCAGTGCACGTCTTCCAGCTGATAATGATGACATATTATTATATAGTCACTCTTTGTAATATTTTACACCTTATTAGCTAAGTTTACGCATCCCCTCTGCGCAGTCTTTACCCCACACCTGATCTCCGAAACTTTCGTTGTAAATCCTTTGAATTTATTCCCGCTGCGTTATTTGAACAAACTTGTCTCCTGCGGCATGTACGCCAGGTAGTTCTTAACTCTTATAAATAAACTGGCTCGTTGACTCCGCAACTTAGACTTGTTTATAAAAGGGTCAAGATGAGAGAGATAAGTGAAATACATTTAACTGAATTTAAAAAGAAAGAAACGCAAATAATTAAATCAGATAAACAAGCCACTTTATATGTAGGTAGGTATAACAAGTATTTAGGCTCTGCAATATTTTAACCGCGATAATTACCAATGAGCTATGTAGCACGGAGACCGTTCTCCGTTGGGGCCGAAAAACTCTCAATGGAGACCGCGGATCGGCAAGCGCAGCATAGGACGTTCAACAGCGAGATTGACGAATGACCTGGTTGAAGCCTCAGGTTCACGGTGGATACAGGCAGCTTCCGACCGAAGCAACTGGAGGTTTATGGGGGAGGCCTATGTCTAACAGTGAACGTCTTATGTATTTATTTAAGTACCTTTTTATCTCGATTTTCCCACGGAATCTAGATGATGCTCCTGTTATTCTTCATTAGAAACATAGGGCTTGCAGAAGAGTTTTTTATTTGTTTCGATCTTGCTCGGGTTCTCCCAGCTCCTCACAGCCAAGACCGATTGAACCAGTCCTTCTCAATTGTTCGCCTCCATGTTAGTCTGAGAATACCCCGGCTGTCTTCGCCAGTAGGTGCTAATGGAAACCCTACTTAGACAGGTGACTGCTTGATCCTCATATTGAGTATCATTACATACATTTATCTATTTAATTCCACTTTTATCGTTGACGATGCTGGCTGAAAATCAGCGCTGGAGTGGTTCAACGCTTCAGCATTATGTTGAGCCAGTGTCTGATTTGCAATTGAAATGACACACTCTAACTATCCTTCGTATTGTCTATTTGTAATAATATCATTGTGCCTTGTGTTTACTTTTCTCTGTGTGTTTTTCTTGAACTAAAAGAATTTCCTTGCTCACCCGCGACCTTGTGATAGCTAAGCTTGTGCAAAATATGAGTTTGTGTGATTTATGTGTGTTCTTACAGTGTGGAGGTGGAGGAACTGCATGAGCACGCGTATTTTGCATAAGCTTAGCTATCGTAAGGTCGCGGGTGAGCAAGGAAATTCCTTTAGTTCATTGATATGGACCTCCGCAAAGTAACGCCTGATTCAATAAATTGTCTTTGTTCTTCTCTGTAAATAGTACGATTAAAATGATATTTTTACTCCCATGACTTGGACCAAAGCAGTTTACAAACTATAAACGTTTGTCTTCGACCAGCTTGCGACGTGTTCCCAACAAAAACAAGCCCTAAAACTTGGACCCTTCAGACCCTTGGGCCTTAACAACGCTAAAATCAAATGAAGCCAATTACAAGACGGTGTTAAGAACCAGCAAGCTGATAGGGTATTTGTTTAGGGGCAGACGCTAATTGTATTCAAATCCACGGTTTTAAATCGAAGGAAAAGGTGTCAATATATTGACTGAATTAACTTGTTGAGTTGGATTTTGATTTAGTTAGAGGAGTTTTCTTACAGTAAGCTATTTCAGAGAACTGATTTTAATGATGTAATACTGCAATGTTTAATTCATAAAGCTGGTTACTGTCACAGTAAAGTTGTTTTAATTTTTTCTAGTGAGTGATAAATTATATTTATCAGGAAAGAAAGTAATTGAATAATGTACCTACTTCCAGTTGTCTCCCAGAAATTTGGTATGAAGGTAGTATAATTATTGGTGGTGATATAACACAACCAATAAGAAAAAACCGTTTTTTATTTTATTTTTACTGTTCGTCTACCTATGACAGTAGTTATCTAAAAAATGTTCCCACACGCATGCTGTTTAGAATAATAGCTCTGTCTCACATCGAATATGCAATTAAATTGTTACAAATCCGACTCGCACTTGCCAGTTGATTACTGGTCCTACTCTACTTTTTACTGAATGAAAAAATAAGAAAGTAAAATGATTAGGATAGCCGTCACTTTTTTCACTTTGCTCATTTTATATTGTCACCGGCCATCCCCAGAAATAGGCCAAACTACAGACGCCCAAGCACTGAACTGGTAACCTTGTTATTATTAAGTAAGGATTTAAGATAAGCTAGGTCATAGGTAACGGGTTACTATTGGGAATAAGGACGCGAGATTATGATGAAAACGGGAAGCTTGAGAACTTAAGCCGGACGTTAAGGGAGCATCGTAAAAATGTAGGTTTTTGTGAGCCATTTGCGGCGAATCTTTTCAACGGCAATGTTTTTAGTTTATTCTACAAGGTTTCCCGTATTTTTATGTGTTGTAATCCACGGGAATTCCCGGGATGGTAACAAAGCTGCGAGGCACTTTTTCATTCTTAGTTGAACTCACATTTTTCTGTGTCCACAGATGTAGCAGTTTCTTTCGCAGATTCACTCCACCCAAGTTTACCTTCAGTAACTGTGTAGTTAATCATTCTGCATCTGCCACGCTATTTTTATCATAAATCATAATAATTCTGTCTTCTTGAGTTACAATTTATTATGTTTTCAATTATTCAGGAATATCTCAACGGTTGATGCAAGTGGCGAGTTGTTATTTAACTGTGGCGTTCTAGGTAGAAGTCCTTTGTTCAACAATGGACGTCTTCCGGCTGATGGTGATGATGATGATGATTCTAACACATATACTAGTTGGATTAGACACAAAACACCTCTGTATACGCTTTTCAGTTTTTATTATTTAAATTTTACTGTGGTTAACAAATTATTCTATAATTACAATCATGGTATTATAAATGAAAATAATACCTAATCATAAAATAATAATGAAAATAATACCTAAGTGCTACATGGTCCTTCTGACTATATCATTACTTTGACCATATTTTGACTTTGACTTTCAGCCGTAGGACGTCCACTGTTGGACATAGGCCTCCCCACAGACCTCCAGTTGCTTCGGTTGGCAGCGGCCTGCATCCACCGTGAACACGCAGCTTCGCTTTTTTGCGAAGCAAATACTTATGTTTAACTAAACCTAGAATTAATGTTAACATTTTACTCTTACATTGACTTTAGTGCCCAGCGTCAAAGGCGTGACTCTTTGAAAAAAAAACTCCAATGAAAAATCTTTATGTTTGCGCAGAGTAACTTGTTTTATATTACTGAGATTAATTGCAGTCAAGGTTAAAATAATATATACTTATACTTGAAATGTAATAAATATAATGGTAGGTAATGAAATAAATGTAAATAAAACAACTTCGATTGGTGCCTTAAATAGATAATGAAATACATTAGTCTATTTTGTTTTACAATGATAGATAAATAAAATGTTTAAAGTCCTTGAATGTGCAAAAATTCGCAGCTGAAGTTTGTTTACATTTTGTTAATTACCTAAACCTTTCAAGTATAGTAGACCTTCGTGTCATCTTCCAACATTTAATTATAAGTAATTGATATGTACTACGCACATATTTGTTACAAAGGTTAACTTTTAGATACCCAGTAATAACAAGCTTAGGCATAACAATAACTCAAAAAGCACTTACGACCAGAGCCCCCATTTTTCCTTGGCACTTCATTTTGCGATACACGAAATTCGACTTAAATTTTGAAAAAACGCGCGACGGGCATATAAAAGTAATTCTTAACAGAAAAACCGGCCAAGAGCGTGTCGGACACGCCCAAAATAGGGTTCCGTAGCCATTACGAAAACAATAAGTAATATTTTTCTAAGGATTTCGTATTTTATACGGAATCTTCCAAGTTTAGGTATATTTTATACTTTAGGCTGCTATTTATTCTTAAACTACTAATAATTCTCAAGCAAACTTAGCCGTTATAGTTTTCCTTGAAAGTTTAATATACTTACTAACATTCTGATTTTTTTTTTAATTTTCATCAACCGGTTTACATTTTAGAGGTGGAGGGACGCTCGATTTTCATTAAAATCGAAAAATCGTCTTAGCAAATGTCTAATGGTTTTAAAAGACCTATCCAACGATACCCCACACTACAAGGTAGGATAAGAAAAAAAAATCACTCCCACTTTACGTCTATGGGAGGTAGGTACACTAATTTTTTTTTTTTTAATTTTTATTGTACTATTTTGCTGGCATAGTTTACATACATATTCGTGCAAAATTACAGCTTCCCAGCATTGATAGTCCCTGAGCAAAGCCGCGGACGGAAAGAAAGACAGACAGACAGACATGGCGAAACTATAAGGGTTCCGTTTTGGCCATTTTGGCTCCGGAACCCTAAAAATAGATAAACGATGTTTAAATCTGAAAAAAAAAAACCATCGGAGCTGTCATAAAATTTCACAAGTTTTAAATTATATAGGTACAAATTGAAGATTAGGTATTAAAATGCACATACTGAAAATTGTCTTTTTAGAGCAAATTATGAATTAGTAACAAATTGAAGTAGGTAAGCAAATTAAGTAAGTGACAAATTTTATACAGTGCCATTTCATCTCTTTCATGCCCTAACTAGATATAAACTATCGTAACTAGCACTAACTTACTCAAATTAGCTCAACCTCGCTCCCAACTGAACATAGTTCAACCTCATCCATCACACTTAGAGCATAAAGCCTCTACTTAACACTCGCCACTGCTAAACCAATGCCCGAACAACTCCAGAAAGTCAAAAGCACCAGAACTGTAAACCTACGTACGCCATTTTGCCCACTGAGCTTACAGACTGAAATAAATCGAAAATGTCTTAAGTACAGAGGCAGTAGTGGTAGTTGCGACGTTTTATTACGGATACGGGTATTAGGTACATAAAAAGCTTCAAAGGACTCTTGAAAGGACTACGTAGCAGAACTTGGACAGGTTTAGGTGTGGTGTTGGAGAACGGTTGACGGCGGATTTAGATGCAAACATTTTTGACAACGAACACAACATCTTACATCTTTAAATGAGCAATCCTATTAATATTATAAATGCGAAAGTTTGTGAGTGAGTGAGTGAGTTTGTTACTCTTTCACGCTGAATGAAACGGCTGGATGAATTTGGTATGTAGATAGCTGGACATCTGGAATAAAACATAGGCTACTTTTTATTCCAATATTCCCACGAGATAGGGATAAAATCTCGAAACAACAACCGCTGGGCTTAGATTAGATTCATGAAATCAGACATGATTTTTTTTGATGTAACGTCAATAAAAACCACGATTTAATTTTCGGGAATTCCTACAGATATTTTCAGAAATCCCGAAATTTAAATTCAGCTGCTGGACCTAATAATTTACGTGTGCAAAGCCGCGGGTAGACACTAGTTCTTGTATAAGTATTCATTTATAACAGGGATCTCGGAAGCAGCTCCAACGATTTCGACTTTTTGCTAATTATGTGAGGGTTACCGGGGCGAACCATCGATCTAGCTTATTCTTATTTCTGGGAAAACGTGTGTTTTCAAAATAATGTTATTTTTTTGTAAAATTTTTACGCACAAGAAGATCGGTAATTTCGATAGCTTAATCATCAGCATAGTGGTCTGGCGGTATAGTGTTGGACTCGCAAATTGGAATTCTAAAGTTCAAATCTAGTTCGGACGTGACTTGGCTTTTTATTTTTCTTTTCGATATGCCTATTCATTTAGATTACGTGCTATTTTTCAAGCCCTTTGAAGTAGGTGCGTACGTATTGCTATAATCTCCAAAAACACGTTATTTTAACGACTATTTGAACAAACTATAACACGACGTTGATTTCTCTTGGAGTTCCAGTCTCATAATCTAACTCTGGAAATCATTTTTGGTCTAGACATTTTTATTTTCTTTTATTCATTCAACAATTAAAATTTAGATCGCTTAACGCTTGCTCTTATCGCTTGCTACGGTCGCTGAACCGCTCAAATATTTGCAAACCCTGCACCACGTAATATGAAAACGCTCGTCGTGCCTGTCCCGCCTTTTGTTTCACAGTCTGACCGACTTCCATGCAAATTTGTGATACGCTGGCCACAGAGCAGTTTAGCATGCGAGTGTGATGCGAGTATGTACTTTGGTTTTATTCTCTATAGTTTGCTCGGATTTCATGTGATAATGCACTGAATCATCATCATCATCATCATCATCAGACGGAAGACGTCCACTGCTGGACAAAGGCCTCCCCCTTAGAACGCCACAATGAACGACAACTCGCCACTTGCACCCACCGGTTGCCCGCCACTCTCACGATGTCGTCAGTCCACCTGGTGGGAGGCCCAACGCTTCGTCTTCCGGTTCGTGGTCGTCACTCGAGGACTTTTCTCCCCCAACGGTCATCAATGCACTGATAATGCATCATGATTCTATTCATCATAATATTTTGTTTCTGTACCAGTACTTTTGAATAGAAAGTAGCTGAAGAGGTTTGAGATCATTTTGCTACGAAATCATTGCCTCTCATCGTCTTCGGGTACCGCAGATAAATACGATGTTAGGGATGGTGACTCAACGGGGTCACTTTTTTGTCACCTAGTTAGTTTAAAATATTTTGTTTTTATTAATTACCTTTAATGCATTTTAGTCTGTAAGGTATTTTATTGTATGGGCCGTCATGCGCGAAATAGATGGTTTTTTAATATTATAAGCACAAGTTTCTCCACGATATCGTTTTTTAAGATATATTTACGAAGAACCCAATAAAACTCTTTTCTAATAACCCAGCCTAATCAATGTAAGAAAATTGAGAAACCCCAACGTCGTCATTTTAAAGTTCAATATCTCAAAAATAGCTAAACCGACTTTAACGAAATAAAGCTAAGAACCATCACAAGAAAATTCAATTTTGCTCAAAAAAACGCATCGAAATCGGTCCATTTGTTTGGGAGCTACGATGCGTTAAAACTTTATATATGTACCTCTTTTTTGCGTTGGTGTTTCAAATATAAAACAAACAGCAGGTCACCTTATACAATCGTTTGGGCACTCCATTCCCTAGAATCGCTGTAATTCCACAAAAGCTCTAATAAAAGTATTCGCTACAAAATAAAGTGCGAAGTATCGTGTCCAATAAACCCGACGATCTTCGAGTATGACGCATGGGGCAATAACTGTCGGCTGGAAATATGGCGACCACCGTCGCCGAGGGGGCTGGCGTATCGAGATTTTAACGGGACACTTTTTAATATTTTCGGGCTTATCAATAGAGGAGTTTTATGGGCAACTGCCCTTTACCCGCAGTTGTGTGTGTTCCCGATAGCACAATATAAGTTAAAAAATATACAGGATGCACACTGTACATGGGACAAATAAATACAATGTAGTTTCTTTAGAGCATCCATCAGTAGGTAATTACGTGAATTCCTTATGGTGTAAATTTCTTGACTAAGAAAGATTTAGCGTGATAATACCAAACATAGGTACGATATAGTTTAGTTTAGTTATATTCATTAATTGCACATTAATTAAGATGAGAAGGATGTTTACATAAAAATTACTTATAATAATATTATAGTTAAATGCGAAAGTTTGTGTGTGTGTGTGTGCGTGTACATGTGTATGTGTGTTTATGTTTGTTATGCCTTCTCGCCAAAACGGCTGCACGTATTAGAATAGTACTCGTACATACGCTACGTTTTATCCTGATATTGCCACGGGATCAAGAAAAAATCTCGAAATCATCCGCTGGGTATGGAGTCATGAAATTTGGCACTGTTGTTTATAAAGCAATGTCAATGAAGACTACGATGTATCCCATGAGAATTTCGTAAAATCCCGGAATTTTAATTCAACTGTTATGTATAATGGACTGGATCCTGTAGCACTGGGACTACTAGCACAGGATCCAGAGCCGTAGACTCTTGTTTATAAGTTTTTATGCAATAAATTATTTTCATTTTTTCATTTTGAGAGAGAGAGAGAGAGAGAGAGAGAGAGAGAGATTTATTTACACATATTCGATACAGAGAAAAAACACGTTAGGATGAAATAATAATTAAAATTTTCATAATTATTTGCGAGTGCGAAGCCGCGGGTAAATCACTAGTGGAAAATAAACAACCAATTTTGCGATACAATATTTACCTCTCCGAATATGTTGTAGTTTTGCCCTAAAATTTAGATATCTAATGCGTGTATTAAGCAGCTATTTCCTATTCGGAATTCGTTGAAAATGTCCCTGGGGGGCCGTATTTCTTGTCCGGCATTTGTCTCTGTCCGGGCCGTTACGGCTGATAATTGGAAATTAGTGCCTTATTTATTACTGTAATTACGTTACTGATGTATTTATTTGCCCCGTCGATGTAAACGTTGTTTATTCTAGGAATATAAATAAAAATGGTCGTACTAGCATTTTTATCGGCCTGTGGCGTATAATACGTATAAAAAATATTATTTATTATGATTGTGAATACAATAAAATAGAAAATTCTAGTAAAATACTAGACACGATCCGCGGCTTTGCGCGTAAATCTCGGGATGTTACTAAATTGCTATGGGAATTCCTAAAAACGGCATGGTCTTCATTTCGGTTAAAATGTTGAAACTAATAAAATTTCATGTTTATTTGCGGTTAATATTTTTGGATTTTACATGTACATTATCATAAAATCGGGGTAAAAGATAGTCTTTTAGATGTACAGATTTTACATGCCTATCTAATGTTCCCCAGTTGTTTTAGCGTAGCTAACTAGCTAGTAACTAACGCGCGCTTATATCTTTGCGTGTATAAAATATGTAGGATTTAATTCGTGGCGCCATCTCTTGACGAAAACCTGAACTACAGCAAGTGAATTTCGCTCGATCGACCAGTATATAGGCGTATAAGTACTTATAGACGGCATTACAACGAGTAAAGAAGGAATTTTTTCTAATTTTAACTTTCTAGTATACTAAGAATACAGAACCCTAAAACGTAACCCGTAGTCAAACAATCGATCTCCTGTATTAAGCCTTAAACACATTGTAGCACTCATTCTGTAAATAAGGCCGTGATTTACACAATGCACTGTTAACGTTCTGCAAATACGGGCCTCGGACAAACACGCTTTGATCGTGTATTCGCGCCTTTACACCCTAACCGCCTTCAGCCAAAAATCAACTGAATAAAGTTGAAAATCGTACGGCAATGCCGAAGCGATTTTGTAAAATGGAAATGCATGCGATTGAACAATGAATTTTGAATTTCGAACGTTGCGAATTATTTGTGTTTGGATTCGTTCAGTTAATATTGGGTGTTCGTTTTGAGGGTTCCGTAGCCAAATGAAAAAAAAACGGAACCCTTATGGATTCTTCATGTTGTTATGTAGCATGGTTCAGTTCAGAACGTCACAACAAGGCCGGTCAATAGTATAGGAAAAATTCGCACACAACATTAAGTGTCGTGGTGGCTGAACGGTCTGGCGGCTGCCTTCCATGCAGATAACCGAGGTTCAAATCTGGAGGCGGCCTATCTTTTTCCTTGTTTGTTTTAGTTTCTTTACAACAGGAGAATAACGTGACTCGTTGAAATTCGATTTATAATAGATCAAAACAAACCACCCTCGCAAATTGGTATTTGTACCGGCATTAAGGTCATAACCGTCCTGGGAGATAAGTCAGCTGTTGTGCTGTGCATAAGAAATAATTACGGAAACTATTTTTATTACGGAAATTATTCTAATTTTGTTTTTAAGTGCCAGAAGAAATGAAAAGGGGTGAGTCTAGTTAATAAGCAAAATAGGGTCAAACAGATTCGTTTATGTATTTCCGCCATAAGCAACTACATATGAGTTTATTTGTTTTAGCCTAACGAACTGCCCTTTTTATTATCCGTGGGACTCAATAATAGTTAGTGGTCGAGAGCTAGCCGGTGGCAATCAGGATTGGCAGGGTTCCTTACCGCCTACCCGCAAAAACCCTCCTGGCGTCCAACATTAGCTTATAAGTTATTTAATCTAAGATAGGTTTAGTTCTTCATATTTACAAATTACAATATACATAGTTTGATAACTGATAATGATTAAGTCTTATTTATCTCACCGCAACCCATAACAAATAGCGCCCAACGTAAAAACGTAATGTGGTTGAGGTGATAATAATAAGATTCGTAATAGTTAAGATTTGTTGTAAGTTAAGTTATTTATTACTTGCATTCTTATGTTTAGTAGAGGTGCGTACACTACAGTTTTTTTTTGATGAACATTCAATCTATAAATTTAATCTTACTTGTCTAATAAAAGGTAGGTACCACTACTTTTACATTGGTTATTTAGCCAAGTTACTTAATTAAGGTAAGGTAACTAGATCGTAATTTTAAGACTAGTATAGTGTATTTTAATACTGGGTTAGTTTTTTTTTAGAATAATTTTGATTGAAATAGGTAGTTGAGACTATTATAATTTCATATTTGTTAAAATTTAGGCAAGTTTTTTTTCTATTATAAAAAAGTAACATATTTATCTAGCTTTGAGCAGTTAATTTCTACTTTGTTTCTATTCTATTTTGATTTTTAATATAGATATTGTGTAAGATAACTTAAGCAAATTAATAAGGAAATTGCAAAAATGGATCCTCATTGTTTGTTAAAGGACGAGTTAGAGTACGAACTTGCGAGTCGCGGTGTAGTGTTAGTTTCGAGTACTGTTCCCGCTTTAAAGAAATTATTACATGAATTGTTGTTCAATGAGCAGTCCGAGGAGCCACCACGTGAGATAAAGATACCGCGGCAAATTACGGAAAGCATTAAATCAGAATTAGAACTTTGCTCTTCGAAATTGAAAATTTTATCAAATTATATTTCCGAAATTATAGGTAAACCGGACAAAAATTTATTCAGGCGCTTAGTTTCGCGACTTTACCATGTGCGTAATAGATTAAACCTGTTAAAAAGCTTAGATTTGGCCGAAGACGAAAGGGTACTAATAGGTGCTCTTAATCAACAATGTAGATCTTTACTACAGAGTCTGGAAGGTCAAGACGATGTATCTGATAGTGAAGATTTATCAATCGAAGATAGGCAAATACTGCAACAAACATTAGGGGATTTAGGTGTCCAGATAATTAAGAAATTAGATAAAAAGGCAGCTAATTCCAAAGATAAAAAAGCATCAACGGGTGAGGTAGATTGGGACACTAAACAGGGCACGGATAATAACAGAGAAAAACAAAATGAAGGAAGAGACAAGGATCTTAGGTTGTTACGGTCATCAACGTTCGATGAAGAATTCTCCTCACGCCGTAAATTGGTACCTATCAGTCAATGGGGCTTAAAGTTTTCTGGTGGGGGTAATATGAGCGTTAATGCGTTTATGGAACGGGTTTTGGAACTAAAGGATGCAAGAAATGCCACTGATCGAGACTTATGGCGTTACGCAATAGACTTCTTTGAGGGCGAAGCACTCATTTGGTATCGAGCAAATAGGGAATATGTCGACAACTGGGCTGATTTGGTCACATTGTTAAAGCGTACTTTCCAAAGGCCATTTTACCAGGAGGAGCTTCTGTTGGAAATTAACTCTAGAACTCAAGGTAAGGATGAGCCAGTTACTATTTACATTGCCGTAATGCAGAACATGTTCAATAGACTTCCAAACAAGTTGGCTGAACAGGAAAAGTTGAATATTATCTTAAAGAATCTACAGCCATACTATCAACGAGCCTTATGTAGGGATGAAATTTATTCAATATCGGATTTGATTAACGTACTCAGAATAGTAGAAAGAACGAAAATTAATTGTGACAATTTCCAGGAACCCAAAAATATCAAAAGCACATTAGAGCCGGACCTGGCTTACAAATCACCGGTTGATGATTTTGTCTTTGAGGTAAAAGAAGTGGCTAAAAAATCCACAGATGTGATCAAAATGCGTTGCTGGAATTGTCGAGAAACCGGTCATCTCTTTCGGGGATGCTCATTACCAAAGCAGCGTTTATTTTGCTTTCGCTGCGGTCGCTTCGGCGTTACGTCGAAAGATTGCACGTGCAAGGGAAACGCGGCAGGGGGAAGTTCACGGGCTGCTCGGTGAATTTCTCCGTTAGTCAGAAAAGTATAGAGTGGCATGCCTGGTTAGACATAGTGAATTCTTTCTTTACACGTATAGATAGTGAATTGTGTCCAGTTCGTATAAAAAAAGAAAATGATAATAGGTCTTACGTAGTCTTAAGTGTATTAGGTTATGAATGTATAGGTCTCCTAGATACAGGAGCAAATAAAACAGTAGTTAATGCAACGTTCGCAGACACTCTATGTAGACTAGGTCTCAAATCAGCTAAAACTCACTCTACAGAAATATCTACAGCAGACGGGGTAAGTCATCGTATTACAGAAATAATCGATGTGCCCATCAATTTCGATAACCAGTTCAATATAATTTCGGTTTTTGTAATGCCCGGCTTATCGCAGCAATTGATTCTTGGAAAGGATTTTTTCGACAAGTTTGGAATTGAATTGCAATTCAAGAGTGAAAAAACGTATAATATCACAGAAGTAAACGACTTGTCGTTGTCACTGAATAAGCCTGCCGTTATATCCAGGGACAATTTAAGTGACGACCAGGAAAGGCGGTTATCTCACTTAATTAAGGAAATAAAGCAAAGCATAAGTAACAAGCTGGGTAGAACGCATATATTGAAACACAGCATTGATACAGGGAATAGTAAGGCAATCCATCAAAAACAGTACAATTTCTCGCCAGTTATTAAAGCAGCAATTGAAAAGGAGTTAGATGATATGCTTTCGAAAGATGTTGTAGAACCATCATACAGCTCCTGGTGTTCACCGGTACTTATTGTTAAGAAGCCGAATGGGGACAACAGACTGTGTCTAGATAGTCGACTGCTGAATAAGATCACAAAACGAGACACTTACCCGTTACCAAGAGTATCTTCTATCATTGATAATTTACGTGATGCCAAGTACTTAAGCACCATAGATTTAAAATCGGCATTTTGGCAGATTGAACTGGATGAAAGTAGCAAAGAAAAGACGGCATTTGCTGTGCCTGGACGGGGTCTGTTCCATTTTAAGGTTATGCCATTTGGTCTTGTTAATGCATCACAGACACAGCAGAGGCTTATGGACATACTATTTCAATCCAATCAGGATAAAGTCTGGACTTATCTAGATGACATAGTTGTATGCTCTGCAGACTTTGACGAACACTTGGAACTTTTGCGAAAAGTGATGACGGTTTTGAAAAATGCAAACTTATCAATAAATGTCGACAAATGTGAATTTGCTAAGTCAAGTCTAAGGTACCTGGGATACATTATAGACAAGGATGGCCTAAGGACAGATCCCGATAAGGTTAAGGCAATTATCAATTTTCCCCGACCAGCAAGCTATACGGAACTCAAGCGATTTATTGGATTGGCCAGTTGGTACAGAAGATTTGTCGAAAACTTCTCAGTTGTTGCTGCACCACTACACAATTTAACAAAAGGCAAAAAGCATAACAAGTTAGTATGGACAGAGGAGGCAGAGAAAGCCTTTCTAAAACTAAAAACTTTGTTGACAACCACACCGATAGTAATATGTCCAGATTATTCGAGGCCTTTTATAATTCAATGTGACGCATCAAGTAGTGGAATTGGAGCGGTTCTTTGTCAAAAGGTGGAGAACGCTGAAAAACCCATTGCATACTTAAGTCGGAAGCTCAATGATCGCGAAAGCAGATACTCAACTTCTGAGAGAGAATTGCTAAGCATTGTTCACGCCATTGAAAAGTTTAGGCCATACATTGATGGAACCCATTTTACTGTAGTAACTGATCACAGTGCTTTGCAATGGCTACACAAAATGAAGGATCCACATGGCAGGTTAGCGCGATGGGCAATGAAACTACAGCAATTTAGTTTTGACATAATTCACAGGCCAGGCAGATCTCATGTTGTGCCCGATGCACTCTCCAGGTGTAACAATATGAGTACAGAAATTAATACAGTGCAAATATTGGAAGAACACAAAAACGATTGGTATAAACAGAAAGTACAACAAGTAACCAAACAAAGTAAAGTTTCAGATTGGGCCCTGAACAATGGGTTATTGTTTAAAAAAACACCACTTCAACAATTTCCCAACAAAGAAAATATATGGAAGTTATATGTTCCTGATGCCCTTAGAAACAAAGCACTAGCAGAATGTCACGACGATGTCACTGCTGGTCATTTAGGTGTCCGTAAAACATATTTTAAAGTAAGAAAGAAATACTATTGGCAAAAAATGCTACAGGATGTGAAACAGTACATTAAAAGCTGTGAAAAATGTGCTCAACACAAGGTATCCCAGCGACTACCCCTAGGAACAATGGGTGACCACAAAGAAGTATCGCAACCATGGCA
Source organism: Choristoneura fumiferana (assembly GCF_025370935.1). Taxonomy (NCBI): domain Eukaryota; kingdom Metazoa; phylum Arthropoda; class Insecta; order Lepidoptera; family Tortricidae; genus Choristoneura; species Choristoneura fumiferana. The sequence goes on along the minus strand of NC_133481.1, from coordinate 15,715,974 downwards.
GGTCATTTCATTAGATCTAATGGGTCCGTTTCCAAAGAGTAAAAGCTGCAATACTATGCTGTTGGTGGTAACGTGTTGGTTTAGTAAGTTTACATTGCTGTTTCCTCTAAGGACGGGGAAAGCTGATAAAATTTGCGATATTCTTCATAAACAGTTTCTCTTATTTGGGGCGCCACAAGCAATTATATGTGACAATGGAAAACAGTTCGAATCCCTCTTGTTTAAAGAGCTAGCGAGGAAATTCAACGTTAAAATATGGTACACACCTCACTATCATCCACAATGTAATCCTACTGAACGAGTTAACAGAGTTATCGGTACCATGATTTCTACGTACACGACTAGTCGCAAACATAATGAATGGGATGTCAATTTACAGGAAATAGGACATGCCATTCGATCTGCCGTTCATGAGGCGACTGGCTACACGCCTTCCTATCTATTCTTTGGTAGGGAAGCCATGGTGCCTAACTTTACTGCATCGGACATAGGGGACTTCATCTCTTATCCAGAACTCACGCGGCATGTCAATGTAGTTAACCACATCAAAAACATTGAGAGTCGACATGAACACTTTAACAAAGTACAGATTCGTTTAAGAAAATCACATGAGACCAGCCGTAAACACTACGATGATAAACGGAGACCCTCAAACTTTCAGTTAGGAGATGTAGTTTGGAAGAGAACAAAATTTCTTTCAAAGGCATCAGACAAATTTACTGCTAAGTTAGCCCCTAAGTATGAAAAAGCCATAATTGTATGCAAGTTATCGCGTAATGTATTTCGTCTAAATAACGCCTTTGGTAAGAATGTTGGGGTTTGGCACGCAAAAGACCTAAAGCCAGTATAAAAAAAAAAAAAAATTTTTTTTCTTGAAGGAGGGGGCATGTTATGTAGCATGGTTCAGTTCAGAACGTCACAACAAGGCCGGTCAATAGTATAGGAAAAATTCGCACACAACATTAAGTGTCGTGGTGGCTGAACGGTCTGGCGGCTGCCTTCCATGCAGATAACCGAGGTTCAAATCTGGAGGCGGCCTATTATCTTTTTCCTTGTTTGTTTTAGTTTCTTTACAACAGGAGAATAACGTGACTCGTTGAAATTCGATTTATAATAGATCAAAACAAACCACCCTCGCAAATTGGTATTTGTACCGGCATTAAGGTCATAACCGTCCTGGGAGATAAGTCAGCTGTTGTGCTGTGCATAAGAAATAATTACGGAAACTATTTTTATTACGGAAATTATTCTAATTTTGTTTTCAAGTGCCAGAAGAAATGAAAAGGGTGAGTCTAGTTAATAAGCAAAATAGGGTCAAACAGATTCGTTTATGTATTTCCGCCATAAGCAACTACATATGAGTTTATTTGTTTTAGCCTAACGAACTGCCCTTTTTATTATCCGTGGGACTCAATAATAGTTAGTGGTCGAGAGCTAGCCGGTGGCAATCAGGATTGGCAGGGTTCCTTACCGCCTACCCGCAAAAACCCTCCTGGCGTCCAACATTAGCTTATAAGTTATTTAATCTAAGATAGGTTTAGTTCTTCATATTTACAAATTACAATATACATAGTTTGATAACTGATAATGATTAAGTCTTATTTATCTCACCGCAACCATAACAAATCTTTATTCAAAGCCATACCTATTATGTAAACAAAATTAAAAATATACATAATGTTGTCTTCAGACATAATTATAAACCGTAAAAATAAACTGTTTATTAAGAAAAAAATTCTTATCTGTGGAAATCTTATAAAAATAACGATATTGAAATCAATTCGATTATTATATTCAAATTTCGAACATCTCACAAAAACAAAGCAATTTGATTGGGACTCAATTCTAATATAAGTCGAGATGACGCTATATACAAAATGAAATGTCAATTGCGAAGAATTTTGACAAATCTCGTACGACACTTGATATCTGACGATATGAAATCTATCGCATCTAGTTTTGTCTCAGAATAAAAGAAAAAGCTACGTTTACGTGATATGAGTCAGATTTTTTTCTTTTACCGCCATTGCTGATGTTCGGTTTGTCTTGTTGCAAAAATTAGTTAATTAATTGATGAGTTAATTTATGATATAATGTGAAGGTGAAACAATGTTCGTGAGATATTATTACAAAACTCGCAAGTCTACCTAAGTTCATATTTCGTAATCCCACACACCTATTTTAACGCTACTTATTATGTATTGTACAGTCGCATGAAAGTTCATGAGGAATCAAATAGGTTATCTACATAAATTTGTGAACTATATAAATAGGTATATATAATATATAGTTCACAAATTTATGTACATAACCTATTTCATTCCCCTATGTCGCGTACCCAGTTTTATTGTAAGGCTAAACGTACCTTATGATGTACTAGTTTTGATTACATATTCATCCTGGCTCAAGATAGCGGGATTAGAATATTAATATGGATCCCAATTTATGTAAACTGAATCGCAATTAGATTTTGCTAATATCCCTGCCTTACATCTTCCTTGCTCTAATGGTCCCTCTTCACTCGCATTTGAATTTTAAGCTTAGGAAAGCGCAAGATGTATTTATCAGAACTGCTTTTTAAGATGTCGAACTGAGTAGGAAATACATCTTACTCTGCTCAATCGCATACAGTGACTGTTGCTAACCTTTTCTTATTTATAATATAAATGCAAAAGTTAACTTCGTGCGTCCATATGTAAGAATAAGAATTATTTATTAATATTTATATTTATCTATCTAATACCTTTATACGAGCAATTCTTGTATATATGTATATATATAAATTTCGGGGATCTCGGAAACAATTCCGATGAAATTTGGTATGTCGGGGTTTTCGGGGATGATAAATCGATCGAGCTTGGTCTTATCTCTGGGAAAACGCTTATTATCGAGTTTAGCCGAGAAAAGCTCGATCGCCCAGGTATTTATTTTATTTAAGAAATCTTTATTGCGCTATTTGAAGTAAAACGGCCAAACTAAATGCAATTTTAACGTAAAAGGGCTAAACGTAAGTATGATACTTTTACGCGGTAAATCCCGGGTGGTTTTTTTTTATCTGTGGGCATAATTGCCATTTTTAGGTACATGTACGGCAAGAGGAACGCGGCTACCCCAATGCTACATCGTATGTGATTGTATTACTTTTTATCATTTCCCCAAGTAACTTGGGTAACGTATTTTTTACCAAACATTTTAAGGTTGTACTCGTATATGAACCAAAGTACCACAGATCTTTTTACTGTCTTTTTGTACAAAAGTTTATTTCCCGGAAATTCACGTATGTGGGCGTATGTACAATAATTTTTAATGAAAAAATATTTTATTAAAATTTATTCTTTGTGATTGAAGGACAAAGTACTATTAACTAGTGTGCCAAATTTTAGAAGTCTCGGATACATCATCTCTGAGTTACGTACGACAGTATTTGACTTTGAAAGCCCGTCCTGTAAAGTAACGATTTTACACTTAAGCCCTTATACGTAGGACCCATCGTTACTACGCGACACGCAGCCTACCGCATACTCAAGCTAACACACCACACAGTATGTATACATGTATGTATTTATGTACGTGTTTGTCACTCTTAAGGTTAAAACCATGTTAAAACGCCTTACCGGGTTAAGATGAATTTTGGTTTATAGATAACAGAATCTCAAGAACAATGTTATCATTATTAGTCGAAAAAATCCACTGTTGAACAAAGGGCTCCCCTTTAGATCGCCACTATGAACGACAACTCGCCACTCGCATCTACCGGTTGCTCGCAACTGTACACACAGATACAGATACAGTTAGAATACTTGAAGGTAATTTTTACCTTTTGGTTTTCAAGACAGGAATGTGGAAACAAGTGAAAGTTTTTAATTTGATTACATCACTGCTTAATTTGATTACACTTATTTACATGAATTTACCAGTGGCTTCATCAACGTGAACAAGTGAATCCGCGCACAAGTGAACAAGTGAAAGGGACATCTTTTGGACAATGATGATAATTATTGTACTCGTAACTGTATAATAACTAACTAACTAAGCCGTGGTGGCCTAGTGGTTTGACCTATCGCCTCTCAAGCGATCGTGGGTTCAAAGCCCGGCTCGCACCTCTGAGTTTTTCGAAATTCATGTGCGGAATTACATTTGGAATTTACCGCGAGCTTTGCGGTGAAGGAAAACATCGTGCGGAAACCTGCACAAACCTGCGAAGCCATTCAATGGTGCGTGTGAAGTTCTCAATCCGCACTGGGCCCTCGTGAGAACTATGGCCCAAGCCCTCTTGTTCTGAGAGGAGGCCTGTGCCCAGCAGTGGGAAGTGTATAGGCTGGGATGATGATGATGATGATGTATAATAACTGTATACTATAACTGTATATTGTAACAGTATAATTTCACACAAAAAATAATAGTTTTTTTTAAATTATGAATAAGTGTGCCCCAAACCTTACACGGAGTAATCACCACACTTCACTGAACTTTTGTTCTCCCGTTAAAGATACAAGCCTATTGCCTTAGTTATGAAAAGAAACCTTTGAATTTTCAGCTCGAGAACAAAAGGTATCTTAAATATTAAAAGCTTAGTGAAATTAAGTATTCTTTTATAAGATATGCTATCGCAAAACCAAAGATAAAAAGGAGATTATAAGTAAATTAAAAAGTCGTATTTGGATTCGTCAAAGATAGAAAATTGGACGGTGAAAAATAATGTGTGAATAGTAGACGAATAAATGTTTTTCTTTCCTTCTGTGAAGATATACCACCTTGTCGCCTTGTAGTATTTCATATTACTCTATGGTGTTAATTATTGTTTAGTTGTTTTTGTGTATATTTATTGTGTAGGTATAAAACAATAGATTGACTTTAACACTTACGAAAATTTGATTCGTTTTATTTAAAATAACTTAATATTTTATTTCTTTTAAATTAGACAATCTCCATAAATTTATTGTTTATTCATCACATGTTAATTGAAAGTGATTAGGTACCGTAATATCAGAGTATAATTATCAAGTAATTTTCATCTGTTAACATAACTATCTAGTACACGTGAGAGCATAAAAATGGGTCATGAAAATCAAATATTAAAATGGAACAACATCAGAAGCAAAAAATCTTGCAAACACAGATTAAATTGTAAATTACATTTCAGTTTTTAGTGCGCGAAATGCATATTTGATGCGTAAAACATTGCACACACAAAGCATGTAATTTACTGTTTTATTGTTCACGTAGCTTAAAATACGACGCAAATTTTCATCTAAAAGCAAAAAACTGGAACAGACTAAAGTTTCATTTGATATGTTTAACTCTAGTTATATTTTTAGACGAAAAGGTGTTAAAAGTTACTATAATCTGATTTTTTATTATGCTAATAAAATTTATTAAGTTCGATAATACTTAAAAGAATGATAAAATAAAGACACTGTTACACATGATCGTTACTAGCATGCTTATAAGCATGCTTATGAGCATACTCATGGACTGAAGCAAACGCGTTTACACTTACTTATTACCTTTCCCCCCTTCCACCCCATAAGTTGCATAAGTTTTATTTATTTATATGGCACTAATTTGTGGGTGGGGCCTTGTGCAAGATAAATCCTGATCACTTTACTATTATTTACAGAATGCAAGGAGAGGTATGTTTTTTTATAAGTAAAGTCTTACAGCACAGGTAGTAAAAGTAATTAGGAGAATATTATATTACTCTTAAATTAGTTTTTTAAGCCGACTTCTAAAGATTAAATCACATTTTGATCAAATGACAAAATATCTGCACATTTACTATAAAGATTTCGCTGGTTATAAATTAAGTTTTTAAAAGCCCATATTAGGTGTACTTTATAGCATTATATTATTTTATGCATTCATAAAAATACTCTAAATTTAAAGCAAAACGACTATGAACTTGAACAATACTAATATCCATTTTAAGCGTAATAATTAACGCTGTTTAATTACTTTCTGTCTCATTTAAGAAGCCATTTTGGTCCAACAATTAACATTATAATGGCATGGAGTAAACGACAAGGGGATTACCCTAAGAAGGCACAAGTGAGACTTTTAAGGAATGCCATCGAAATTTTAATTAAGAGATTATTACTATGGCTTTGTGAGATACGTAATTAACGGCTTCATAGGCCGGTGTAAATGTATTCAAAGGACTTTTTGGGTACGTTTTTTGTTCATTAAGGCCAAGTAATAGGTGCTTTACCCTGGTTGTTAGGTTAAGTGGTCATTGTTTTTTCTCTTCTTGCACTAATTTTGGGGATTTAGTCGCGGCACGTGGTTTTCTATCGTTTGATTAGAGTAAAGCGAGAGTTTAAAAACTCGCGTGGTCAGCTTTTTAAGCATTGAAGTAAAATAAGAAAGTTAAATACGATGTTAAGTAATACACCTACTTGAATTGGCTTAAGGTCGTGTTTGGTTGTTGATCGTTCAGTCTAATTTATGAATATAGAATAAAATGAATGTATTTTAATTAAAATACTTTACTGTCTTTGCTGCCGTCAAAAATAAGAGATAATGAACTAAAAAATTTACTTATACTTCGTTTTTATTTAACATTAGAAAGAATGTAAACGATCTTGACGTGTCTCTTTATTGAATATAACTGTTGAAAAATAAGTCACAGCAAATATGTAACAATCAGCAAAGACATACCTATGTTCATTTACATGCTTTTGGTGTTATATGTCAAAGTTACTGTTTTTTTTTACAATAAAAAGAGCCGTCAAAATTGTTTACCCTTTTTCTAATGCTAAAAAACAAAGTATAGCTCACCCGCAAGCTACATCTATGTAACAAATGTGTGTTCATGCCGTTCCTCCGCTTCCACGCGTCAAGAGTTTCATTTTAATATGTGAAGAATACGGGCAACACTCAGTATTGGCATATTACCTGATATTGTAGACAATGTAAAGACGTACCGTCTGTCTTTGACTATTTTGTTCGAGTGGAGTAACGAGCTATAAATGTGACCGCAAAATTGTCGTAAAATATTTTTATTTGCAGTCATTTTATTTACAGTAAAATAAAATTCTCTTGAAGCCCTTCATCGCAACACTTGTCTGAGATACGAAAACTAGTTATTTTCTTATAGTGCCGGCAAGGTATCCGTAATTCAACTTATGTTATGGGTGTCCATGGGCGTTGGTGATTGCTTTCCATCAAGTGACCAGCCAGCTCCTTTGCCTCCTATCATATATAATAACAAAAATCTTAGGAAGAGATTTAAGTACTTATAGCCTAATGGCCTTGTGACGGTTAGCACGCTGAAGAAGAATACCAGAAAATTTGACAATTAAGGTCACAGTTCATTAGAGCGACCCGGCATCCGACCAGCACCGCCTCCGCTTTCGGCGTCCACTCGTTGTCTACAGGTGGTCCACTCCACGGGTGGACGTCGCATGGTCCACGAATTTCCAGCACGGTGACGATCTGTGACCTTTAAACCGAAGGGCCTCTCCATAGTAAGCTAAACTTTCGCCCTTGGCATAGCAATTCAGTTTTCCAAGTAAGGAGCGAAATATATCACAGTTTCAATCAATAGATAAGCGCGAACTATTTGAGCCGGGTAACCGCAATTACCGAGCCAAATGAAGCGGCCATTTTAAATGAAGATTGACGATCGACCTACCAATGCTACGCTTACACGGTGCGATGTAGCAAGCTTCCTTACTATAGTGCTGCAAACTTAATTTTAATTTTAATCGAATACGTGTCTAGGTTCAGGTTATTATTTTACATGTAATGCGTTTTGCATGTTTTTGTTGAGCGCAATATTGATGCGTTTGAACAAAGAAAGCGTTTCCTAAAATTGCTGTTCGTGAGCTACCTTAATATTAAACAACATTTTATGGCACATTTGTCTTATCAATAGTGCTTGCTCGTCACTGTCCCAATAGTTGGCATCTTCAACCTTATGTCATTAGCAATAGAGATGACAGCAGGGTGTCGTCAATTGGGAAGTAGCGTGTCGAGCACTCGGACGTTTAGCTTACTTCTACTAAAAAAAACCAGTGTAAGAGTGTATCCAATTTTAAATTTTATTGCTGGTTATATTAGTATTTACTATTGCCACTAAATTTTCAAGAATAACTACTTGTAACTAAAAATGTCTAATTATCAAGTAAATAAATTAAACAAATAAATGTACAAGAATTGCTCGTTTAAAGCTATAAGATAAAACAAGTTGGGTAAAACACAAAAAAAGGACATACAAAGACAAACATAGGCACACTCTTTGATGAATTCATCAAAGCATACACTAATAATAGTAAAGTTAATAAAACTTACCTCACTGTGTAATAGGTTTCCTTACCCTATTTAATATGTGTTATACCGAGTAAAGCCGCACACAGACAGTGGTTGTCTGATGTAAACACGGTTTGTGTTTGGAGTGAGATTGTTTGTATACTTCTCTGACTATTTTGTGAAACTCGAAATACTTAACATCGCACGATGTTCAATTTTATGCAGATACAGTTATTCCATTTTTGTTCGATGTCAGTACCGTTGAAAAGTACCTTTACCCTATTTAAAGGGTTACAATAAAATTGTATTTTTAAAAACTGTTATAAGTAATAAATTATGTTATTCCTTCAGTAATTTAATTTTTATTTTTTTATATTGAAATACTTAGATTTAGATGATAATTTCAAATTGGTATTTTATTTTTGTAAAGATCAGATTATAAAATAAATTCAAGATTCAGCACAAACCGAAAAGAAAATTCATTTCTAAGAAATGTGTTTCTGCAGAGATCACTGGTTTGTTTGTGCTATGTTCGATCGAACGTATGTGTTAGCATACGCATTAATTAAAATGCTTTCTTTATGTTTTGTCGCTTTGAACATATTATTAAGGTGAGGTTATACCTAGTGCCATCCACGAAGACGCGTGATTTTGTCAAAATTAGCCATTAATGACATTGTAATAAGAACCACGGCACGCGTCATCTTGAATGACTCTACCTATATACGGGCAAGTTTTTGAGCAATAATTGCTCGGCAACACGAATGGATCAATCTGGAGTAATTAGTGGAGCGATATGCAGCAATTTCAAAAACATGCGGCAATTGTTTCGGCAATATTGCTTCTAATTGTTCCATAATATTCCATATTGCTCAATGTCGCTGTTACGAATTGCCGAATATCCAGTTGGTATAGAAATTCAAGTCAATTGTTCAACTGAATTGCTCATGTATGAAAGTATTGTCTAGTTTCTTGGAGTTGCTCCTTATCGCTCAATATTGTAGTTGCAAAACATTTTGCCAAATTGATGCTTGTTGCCAGCGCCGTATATTGCTTGATATTTTGTCAAGTCGCAATCTATTATCATTGCTCATAATTGAGTAATTTTTGTTGCTCATGTAAGCGCACCTTTATGCTTTTGAAAGGTACAGAACAGAAAACTATGAATTTTATTATATTTTTTTGGGAATAAGAGGTTCAATAACCTTAGTCACATCAAATTCATATTCGACATAAGTAAAATCCATACTTATGTTTATTTGGCAAGAAGTTGCCATAGTACTTGTTAATGTAAACGCTCCATATTACTAACTTGGATGGAGTTGTCTTTAGTTTCGCAGTAAGTAGATTTGTTTAGGGCAAGTCTGTTTGCGTACACTCGAAAAGGAAAGAGGTAGAGAGCACTTACACAGGCAATATGGTGGTTGTTACCAGTTTAGGTCTCTATATATAGGCTTTGGACAGTTTGTACTGTGTCCTCTAAGTGTTGATTGCGTTTAATTCGGTTATTTTCAACCCCCGACGCAAAAAATGGGTGCTATAAGTTTGACGCCAGTGTTCGTCGGTCTGCCAGTTTGTGGCATCATAGCTCTCAAACAAAAAACCCTTATTAATGCATTTTTTACGTGAAAATGGTTTCTTTGTATTGGTTTTAAGCTACGTTTAATAAAAAAAGATTCAACCGTTTTTGAATAATAACAATGTCGGGGGTTTGTTAACTTTTCTAAGTTGTTTAGGCTATTTGATATTGACTGTTACAGGTCAAAGACATTTATTCATGAACCACCATGGAACCTTTTCAAAGGAAAAGTCATTACGATTTTCATTGTTAATTAATACGAAGTCACTAATGACGCTTACTGTGAACGAATTGTTTTATGAGCTCGCAAATAGATGGGCCGATTTGGACTTTATGCCTAAGACACACAATTACTGAGAGAAATAAGCACTCTCTTGCACAAAACAGTTTAGTCCATATAATGTTTGAGTACCTTGCTTACTTTTCCAATGTGGCAACTGTCCAATGGGCAAATTTGAACCAGTATCAGGATTCATTCCTCGAAAACACATAATTCGTTTCGAAGTGCCGATCATTCATTCAAAATCCGGTCGGTTTACTTTTGCCATTTTAAAACAAGCATATATTTTAGTAGATTTACCGTTAACGCTTCTGTGTATTACTTTATGGATAAATTTACTCTATTTTTTTACCATACATACGTCTATGCGTCTATTTTCTATCGTTGTTTTGTGTGTGTTGTGGAGTCGCACTACAAGTTAAAACTTGTATTAGTTTGTATTAGTATGTGTTTATGTAACCGACTACAAAACCCTTGAAAATATTCTTCTAGGTAAGTACGTACTAGCTCGAAGTCGGTGACTCAGCACGACCCAGCAGGAGGGATTGAAACCCATAGTATGTAGGTGAGGTAGACGACTATTGTCCCACTCCTGCTGGCTCGTGCTGAGGCACCGACTTCGACCTAGTACGTACTTACCTAGAAAAATATTTTCAAGGGTTTTGTAGTCGGTTCCATTTTTTGTTATTTTTTTATTTTTTTGTAGTCTGTTTTACTTTTTTGTTAAAAAATTTCTTTATTTTGAAGTCGGTTGAAAAGAAGCAACATTTGGAAAACTGTACGGTATTAGGAGTCCATATAAATTTTGTTGTTTTATAAGCATCATTGTTGTTTTGTAACTTAATTATTAACCTGTTGCAGTAAACTTAAATAATTAGTATTTATCATCGCTGCAAATAAATAATAATAAATAAATGTTTACTGACGAAAAGTAACATTGTTAATACTAAGTTATTGCATGAAATGTAGGGTGATTAGTCTAAAATATACGACACCCTGGTGTCTAAACTAGACTGAGCCTAAACTGTGTCTTATACACCAGTTTATTCCTATGCCATTCTTACTAATTGGCGAATGCGATTATTAACTAGGTACCATAAATAGTGCAACAAAAATAAGTACTTACTTAAATTTGAAAAATATTGTGGGAAGCATTGAGTTCGAACCAAACATTTACAAATTCATTAATGTTTTCCGTAACGTACTCATAATAATTAGGTACGCTCTTGCTTTTCACCTGAACGATTTTAGTTCAGTTAATTAGATTATCATAACAACAATGTTTAATGGATTCCAAACAAAGTACGAATAATCAAGGCGCTCTTGGGGTTTCGGGAATTGTGAATATACGATGAGATTAGTATTGTGCGCGTCCCTGGGTACCCTTTTTAAATTTGGAATACATTTTATTCTTTACAATTCTTGTTAAATATCGAGTCTTGGTTATTAATTAAGATTTTTTTTAACCAGGGTATTTATTGTTTAAAATTTAAGATTTTTTTTAAACTTTGATCAAATTTTAGCTTAAAATTTTACATCAGTATGATGAAGTGCAAGCTCTCACTATGCTTCGTCTATCCAGTTTGCTGTCAAAATTTCTAGAAATTTCTTGCCCCGACGATCATCTGTTCTTCGAGCGATGTGGTCCGCCCAATGCTACTTAAGCTTGCATATTCTGCGAGCTCAATTATAGCGGTGACTTTTTTTTATTCACCATCATCATCATCATCAGCCTATAGCAGTCCACTGCCTCTTCCATGTCGACACACTCTGTCTTCAGCCCCTCGCATCCATCCGCCGCCAGCGACCCTCTTAAGGTCGTTCGTCCAACTTGCCTCTGAACGCCCTACACTACGTTTTCCCGTCCGTCGTCTCCATTCGAGGACTTTTCTGCTCCACCGCTCATCAGTTCTTTCTTTTAATTATTACCTTTTAATTCCATGGGCACATTTATACTTATAGAAACAAATTGCAAGAGCAACTTTAGCATTCCGTTCCACTTACCGATTACAATTTTGCTTCCTCCAGCGCAGCCAGTGGAATAATTTCTTGTTTATAGCGGAACACTAGCGTACATTGAGCGTGAAACGGTGCGTCCACACGAAGGCCTCTCGGAATAAGACCTTTAATAAATGTGGCTGTTTTATTAAAAAGGGTATGTAACTCGGTATTTGTAAATAAGTAAAAAACTGACCAAATTCTAGTCATACTCGTACACTAAGAGTTATGTTTCAATGTATAAAAGGACATAATTATTTACTTTAAATGCAGATTTATTTATTTTTTGCTCAGAATTAGGTGACGCTGGGTTCTTCTTACTAAGAATCATTAATAAGGATGATTTGGACATAAAAAAATGACCCTAATTTTTCATACACTTTATAAATGGGTCGTCCTTGCAAAATGGACACATAAAATTTTATTCTGAGTAAGAAGAACTCAGAATTATCTAATTCTGGAATAAAACAATTTTTAAAGCTGCATTTAAAGTAAAAATGCCCAAAATGACATGTATGGAAATTATTGTATGGAAATCCCTTTTACCAAACTGCCCGACAGTTATTTTTATTTTATTTTATTATTAGTGTTTACTCCACGACTTTGCAGGCGTCAATCATTTGATTTACTCCACGAATCTCCTAGGCTTGGCTGTTTACGAAATTTTGACGACCGTAAATAGCCCAGTGGATATAGAACCTGACTACGAAGTTTGAGGTTCCGGGTTCGATCCGGACAGTGCGCAATGGCGCTCTTTGGGGGAGGCCCATGTCCAGCAGTGGACTGCTATAGGCTGATGATGATGTTGATGATGATTTATTATTATTATTATTTATTTCACTTCTTTGAGACTTGGCACGTTTTTGTTGGGATTGTCATTGTCACACAATGTCTGTTAAATACTGTTTCAAGCGTATCAAGCAGTGTTGTGGCGTGCAAACTTTGAGCAAAAAAAGTTGCTAATAATTAACTCACTGCATTGATTTGTGGTGTTCAATAATAGTAAATTATTACTGCCAAGGCCTAGAAAGTAAGCATCATAATATAGATGATTTTTGGTCTTTTAGAATACCAATTTGATTTGAAAACAGATTATCAATACTAATATTATAAATGCAAAAGTGTGTATGGTTGTGTATTTGAATGTTCGTCCGTCTTTCACGTCGAAATGGAGCGACGGGTCGACGTGATTTTTTGGCATAGAGATTGTTTATGGGCCATGGAGTGACATAGGCTACTTTTTATCCCGAAAAAATGCACACTTCCCGAGGGAACAGCGCGCGATAACCAAACTCCATGCGGGCGAAGCCGCGGGCAAAAGCTAGTATTTTATAAGATACGTAGGTACACTTTAAAAATCAAAATGTATTTTTCAGAAACAATGTAAAATAAAGTTCAGCCAACCTAAACATTTTGTTCAAATCATAAAACTGAGTTCCACCCTATAACAGAATGGGACATGCTTGATAACGTGACCATAAATTCAGGCCAAAGTAACCCTTATCGCGTGTTATATTTGTCATTTCTTCTACCAATAAAATATGAGATATGCCTTGCCCACAAATTGTCACGAGATTTTCACTAAAAGAGAATTGGCAAGCGTGTATGAATTCGATCAAGATAGAATAGGATAACGACCCTTTCGACCACTTAAGTTGGAAGATATAAATGTCACATTATGTTGCTCTCATCGTCCGAATACTATTTTGAAGGAAAAATTCGGTTGGTGTTGGGCAGCGTTCCAGTACTACACTATATTTTTATTATGAGTATATATATATAAAAGAAGCTGAATGAATGAGATAACATACTGATGCACATACCAAATAGGACTAGAAATTTGAAATTCTGATTATTTTGCAATATACACAAGCACTATAAGTACAATAAGTTTCTACTCTCTCTCTGGACAATATTGTTATTAGATTTTTTAGGGTTCCGGAGCCAAAATGGCAAAAACGAAACCCGTATAGTTTCGCCATGTCTGTCTGTCTGTCTGTCCATCCGTCCGCGGCTTTGCTCAGGAACTATCAATGCTAGAAAGCTGTAATTTTGCACGGATATATGTTGTAAACTATGCCCTCCCATAGACGTAAAGTGCGGGTGTTTTTTTTTTCATCCAATCCTATAGTGTTGGGTATCGTTGGATAGGTCTTTTAAGGGTTGGCTGAGACGATTTTTCGATTCAGTGATTTGTTTGCGAAATATTCAACTTTAAAGTGCAAATTTTCATTAAAATCGAACGTCCCCCCCCCCTCTAAAATCTAAACCGGTGGGTGGAAATTTTTTAAGAAATTCAAGGTGATAGTAAGTATATCAAACTTTCAAGGAAAACTATAACGGTTAAGTTTTCTTGAGAATTATTAGTACTTTAAGAGTAAATAGCAGCCTAAGGTATAAAATATATCTAAACTTGGAATATTCCGTACAAAATACGAAATCCTTAGAAAAATATTAGGTCCTTAATTTTTTCGTAATGGCTACGGAACCCTATTTCGGGCGTGTCCGACACGCTCTTGGCCGGTTTTTATACTATGGATTCTTATAATTACCGGAACAGTTAGAACAACAGACTATTTATTATGGCCCCTAATTTGGAGTTAAAACCTATCCAGAAAATTTTACTTGTGTTATTCTGCCCTAGTTTGCTATAAATGTACGATTAAAAGTAACACAAATTTCATTTACACACTACCTACTTTGCTTGTAATATCAAAAACCTCCTCTTAATCGAGTAAACAACAAAACCATTACATTTTTAATAACTAAGATTAAACTTAATAACAGGGGTAATATTGTAACCAAACAAACACGAGCAGAATCTAATAAAATAACCTCGTTTCTTCTTAGATACAACCAACTTCAGCTAGGTTTACAGTAACTCTGTGAAATATAAACAGGCCCGCTTGAGGCTAGAATCACGATAAAATTGGTTTTTTTTTTTCATAAATACGCTTTTTGTGAACTGTTTCTGAAGACCTTACTACTGCAGTCACTACCATGATCTCCATGTCTTATATTATATGTCCCATCACTGGACTCCACTGGACACAGTCCACTTTAAAAGTAGCTGAAATTTTCATTTTCCTAGTTCAATATTAGCAAACTGAACTGTTTTGGTAAGGAAATCTGCACAAAATTGCGAAGCAATTCACTGGTGTGTAAAGTTACCAATCCGCACCCCTAATTCTGAGAGGAGGCCTGTGCCCAGTAGTGGGACGTTCATAGACTAGGATGATGACGTTGATGATGACACAAGAAACTATATAGGAACAAGATTTAAACGCTAAAATACGTCTGTCTTCATTACATCAAGACAAATAAAACAATACCAACTAATTTAGGGATAAACACACCTGCTTCTCCATACGTTCGTGGATTACCCGACCACTAATTTCCTTGGAGAATGCAGCTTACTCGTCCCAGAGGACTAAGATAAAGAAAGGGCGCTCGTTACGCACAATCGGGCTTGATACTGAAACTCGTAAAAGTTTATACGTACACTATCAGTTTTAGGTTTTGAGCCTCCTGGGTTCGTAGTGCTTGCTTTGTTTGGAATGTAAGCTTGTTTGTTTTAGGCTTTATTATTGTTGGCTTAGGTTGCCGGCGAAGTTACAAAAGTATTAACACTATCTGACG
Organism: Choristoneura fumiferana; assembly: GCF_025370935.1. NCBI lineage: Eukaryota > Metazoa > Arthropoda > Insecta > Lepidoptera > Tortricidae > Choristoneura > Choristoneura fumiferana. Next base: position 15,700,228 of record NC_133481.1, on the reverse strand, counting down.
AAAATACTTCTTGTCTCTTATAGGATTCTGAAACAATGTTGTCAACATATGTTGTAATGTCAATACATAATTATGATGTCATCATATTGAATTTTAAAAATATTAACAGTTCAGATTAAAAATCTCAAACTAACTAATCTGAAACTTAGAATTTACTGAATTTGATATTGAAATTGTAATTTTATTTTAGTTTCCATTTTTATACGTACTCTTTTAACTGCATTTTATTATGTAGCTTTAAGTTATAGGTAGGTACGGCATTCTTACCTTTGTACATTCTATTCTATTCTATTCTATTGATACTACGTCCGGAGTTCGCAGCTTGTTCATTCCATCAGGTCCATAATCTCATTTTACGATATCCACAGGAAGATAATTCATCCTATTTTAAAACCGGACACAGCATCCATTTTTTTCCATTCCATCCTCGATATCAAATAAACTTAAATTAATGGAAATCTCAAATATTTTCATGTAAAACGTGTTTTTTATTATATTTTCTATACCATCATTGTACTTAAAATATCTTTCTTCAATAAACTAACTTTTCCAACAGATGGATGTAGCAGATTATTAGAAAAAATATTATTTAATATCTGTCACTGAGAAATTTATTCTGTACATTGTAATTATGGTAAGAAAAAAAAACTGCCTGGTTTACGATCCTATTTCAACTCTGTACTCGTAATATTTATTATAATGTAATGTAATAAACGTAAGAAAACCAAACAAACTTCCTCATCGGTAAACTTTCTTTCTTTCGTTTTCATCCCATGAGGCGTAAAAATTTGTTGGCTCTTTTTTTCACCTGAAATACATCTTATCTAAGTTAAAAATATTGGAAACATCCTCATTTTTTAGTTGATGTATTTATTTGATTACAGCCGCCAAAAGTCTTGAAAGGTAACAGTATAAAAACAGTCGTTAAATAATTAAAGATTATATCTTTACTCACATTTTTTGATGTTGAAAAGGTTTTTAATAAAATCTTTCTATTAGTACCTAACAGTATAATTTAATAGTGTCGTTTTTGCTTTATCTGCTTAATAAACTAATGACTCAATCAATTTGAGAGTTAACGTAATTTTTTTGTTGAATTGTACTTTGATCTTCAAAATAGTAGGTGTTCAAATTAAGGAAAGTGGCGAAAACGTTGCACGCTACGAGCGGTGGGTTTGTCCGATTGTATGAAGAAGGTTAGTGGGTGCTTTTTCCACCTAAATATACCGAGTGTTGTCTATACAACACAGTCTATACAGAAACAACACATTTACTCGTAAATGATGATACCCTAGACTAAACGCAGTCTCAAAATCCAAAAATTATAACGGATAGTAATGTCGGCAGTATTTAAATATGGTCGCCTGTCAGTTGTTCTGTGCTTTATTTTGCTTTGTGTGTAAGTGCATTGCTGGTGCGATTCAATTTTAAACATGCTATTATTAAAAAAGGTCCCAAATTAATAACAATAATAGAACATTGATTATACAAAGCAAATAGAAGAGAAGGTAGCCGTTATGTCGTATAAGGAGGTTAAGGAGGCAGCTTTGAGTAGAGAGAAGTGGAGGTACACCGACACTAGCTACACCGACAAGAGTGTAACTCTTAAATAAGAAAGAAGAATAGAATATTAAATTGTGCCATGTTTCCTGTCATACAAATTGCCTGAAAAATAGATGGATGAAGAGATAGACCATGTAGAATTTCTTCATTTTTTTTAACAATTGATTACTTGTGGCATGGTACATAGGTGACTTAGGTATATAGGGCTTCAGCTGTTAGTAGATCCAACACGAGCCCAGCGAATTAAAAAAAAAAGAGATGTGAGCCTTAAGCTTACACCCTTGCTTGCTTAAGAGGCCATAGGTCAAACCACTAAGCCATGCTTAATACAGTATTTGACAACTCCTGATTTTGCCAAATCTTAATACTATTATTTGATATTAAAAGACTATAAAATGAAAATATAGATATACAGATAGTGTTTAGCGAAGAGAAAATTTAAATCGGTTGAAAATTGGATTTATAGTATTTTTTTTGAAAAATCTCTTTCTCAAACACTTTTCTCTATGCAGCAAATATGGCGGTACTGGCGTATGACGTCACATGCCAGTATGTCTTTCTCTCTCTAATCTTGAATTTCTAATCTTTATAACTGCTATTTGTAAAGGTAGCTTAAAAATTGTTTTTCTATTCTATGTATAACAGGCATTGTGTAGTTTTAACTTATAAAACATATACAAAATAGTCAAATACCGTATTCACACAAGCTCATGATAAATATCAATAAATGTAATTTTACATAGTAAATTGCTAGATTCTGTTTCAATTGTTAACCACTACGGTAAAAACAAAATCGACAATCGTAATACATGATTTGTACGTAGCGTGCCCTTCGAAATTTAGAATCTTTTTCGAATTTTCTATTCCCTAGTAAGTTAGCAACGAGAAGGTGCTACAGTGTGCTAGTGTAACCCGGAAATTATTGCACAGTCAAAAAGCGCAAATTCGAATGTCTGGGGCTATGACAGATATCAGCTGTTGCAGCAAATACTGATGGGCAATATATAGGGAAAATGATATCCTGAAAAGTGGATAAAATCATAGTTGTGGAGTAAAAGTGCAGCATCAACTGTCATCAGCAAAATCAGCAGTGCAGAACAACTGTTTCGGAGGGCTCAAAACAGGGATAAACCAACCTCCAGTACTGAACCACTTTAAGAAGAAGATTCCCTAGTAGAAACTTTTGGGCCAGCTGTCGAGAGACACCGCTATTCAAAGATAAAAGCAACAACTTGCAACAAAGGCGACGCACAATATCACCGACGGAACACTCTTAGGTGGATAGTGATTGTTGATAAATTTGGAATGTGAACGTGTCATTGTGTGAAAGTGTGGCGTGGCTTTGTGTCAAAGTTGAACGTGGCGTAAAACTTTGTATGGCCTCAATTTAGATGGGACGATAGGCGGACGTTTTGTTAGGTCTTTTACTTAGACATTTATAAAGCTTGAGCCTGAATTATGGAAGTTTCCTTTCATGAAAGATTGAAAGATATAGATAATAAATGTCTGGAGTTTTGGAATCACCTGTTTATAGAATGTTATTGTACCGACAGTATTTTACAGGGCTAAAATATTTTTACCTAAAGATATTTCTATGTAGGTAAAGAATGTAAAAAACGCAAAATACTAATGAAAAAAGAAATTTTAATTTTGATTTTAATTTTAAATATATAAAACTTTGACTAGATGAAAAGGAGTTTACCTATACTTCAAAAGTTCCGTAGTCACATGGAACCCTCATATCTACTTTCATCATGTTCGTCAGTTTATACGCTTCATCCGTCTAAGGCTTACTTTAGAGACGTTAGTGCTAGGAAACTGTATTTTTGCTTACATATAAATACTAACTGCGTGAAAGAAGTGATGAAATGAAAACGTTATTGAATAGCTCTTTCAAAAACATTACGGGTTTAGTAAGATAACCTTTCCATTTTCAGAATGTGAAGGCTTTAATAATTAAAAGACATGGCAACTTAGAAGATTATAAAAAGATAACGAATAAAAATCGATCAAAATTTAAAATTGAATATTGTAGTAGCATATTGAATATTGGAGTTACATTTGAAATTTACCACGAGCTTTGCGGTGAAGGAAAACATCGTGAGGAAACCTGCACAAACCTGCGAAGCAATTCAATGGTGTGTGTGAAGTTCCCAATTCGCACTGGAAACTATGTCTCATTCTGAGGGGAGGCCTATGCCCTGCAGTGGGACGTATATAGGCTGGGATGATGATGATGATTGTAGTAGCATATCAGTACGGAACCCAACACTGCTTGTGGCCCGACACGCACTTGGCAGGTTTTTTATTCATTATTTGCCTAAGTCCATGTAATGCTGGTTATAAGCCTCTCCCGTAGTCCCTGGACCTTCTCTTCAGCTTTCCTTTTCATCTCTGCTCACGGTCTTACGAATGTCATTGCCCCACATTACTAGATAGAAGAACGAGGGTCACCGACATAGTTAAGAGCCAAACTGAAACATAGATGCACAGAAAAACCAGAAAAATAGACCAGCGCTGGGAATCGAACCTCGGCTTTCCGTGCCACGTGCTATACCGCTACACCACCACTGGAAAGGGTACAGACAAATAAGAAACAAACAATCTGAGATATGTGGTGCATAGGAGAAATTCGTGTCTGTACCCCTGTCCAGTGGTGGTGTAGCGGTATAGCACGTGGCACGGAATGCCGAGGACCTGGGTTCGATTCCCAGCGCTGGTCTATTTTTCTGGTTTTTCTGTGCATCTATGTTTCAGTTTGTATTTTCGATATGAGTTTTACGGGATGACCGTCAAAGTAATAAAATTAATTAAATAATAAAGAGCGTATTAGCTCATTAAATTAACAATGGGCAGGCCATATAGCATGGAGCACAGGATGGGCCGAGGAGTTCTTGAATGGAGACCATGGATCAGCAAGCGCAGCGTAGAACGTCCACCAAGATAGATGGATGATCTGGTTAAAGCCGCGTGTTCAAAGTGAATGCAGGCCGCTTGCAACCGATCCAACTGGAGGTTTATTTGGAAGGCCTATGTCTAATAGTGGACGTCCTACGGCTGATATAATGATGATGACGATTGCCTAACGGGAGGACGTTTTACCTTTTTTATATTCTGTAGAAGCCTTACCCAAATTTACAGTGCAGTACATGTTCCGCTATGAAGCCACAGCCCCCCCAAGCAAATATTTAGTGCCTACCGCTAATTCAGGCCGCGGAAATTCAAGCGTTTAGCATTTAGTGCCGTTCATTAACAGTATTGTTTGCAGCGCACCCCACATGCACATACAAAAGACAACGAGAATTCGGTTAAAATATCTCATTGTTGGTTAGACTACAGGATTTAATTTTTACGCGACAAAATAACAAATCTTACGCGGCAAATTCTTAATAAGCTTGATAATTAAAGGAAACCTAATTCGTTTAGAAACCGCGATCCCACAGACAAATCAACGAACTATTGATGTTTTTATGTAAGTAAAAAAAAAACCGGCCAAGATCGTGTCGGATACGCCCAAAATAGGGTTCCGTAGCCATTACGAAAAAAATAAGTAATATTTTTCTAAGGATTTCGTATTTTATACGGAATCTTCCAAGTTTAGGTATATTTTATTACCTTAGGCTGCTATTTACTCTTAAACTACTAATAATTCTCAAGCAAACTTAGCTGTTATAGTTTTCCTTGAAAGTTTGATATACTTACTACCATTCTGATTTTTTTCTAAATTTCCCACCCATTGGTTTAGATTTTAGATGGGGGGACGCTCGATTTTAATGAAAATTTGCACTTTAAACTTGAATATTTTGCAAACCGATCACTGAATCGAAAAATCGTTTTATCAACCCCGTAATGATTTTAAAAGACCTATCCAACGATACCCCACACTACAAGGTTGGCTGAGAAAAAAAAATCACCCCGTCTATACGTCTATGGGAGGCACACTAAAAAAATTTTATTTTTTATTTTTATTGCACCATTTTGTTGGCATAGTTTACATACATATTGGTGCAAAATTACAGCTTTCTAGCACTGATAGTCCCTGAGCAAAGCCGCGGACGGACGGACAGACAGACAGACAGACATGGTGAAACTATAAGGGTTCCGTTTTTGCCAATTTGGCTCCGGAACCCTAAAAAATGCGGTAATTCATGGTCACCTCCTCGTGTATCCAAGAGCTGTGGTTTTTTTCTGAATTTGTTCAAGAAGAAGAGCAATTTTTGGAACAGTTCACCCAGGATGGCAGTTGATGATTTTTTTGGCTATTTTATTAAACATTATTGACCGATTCCCAACCAGACATAGAACTAGCAATTTTAGTGTATCATCCCAACCTATTTACGCGCCAATGCTGGGCAGAGGACCCCTCTTAGAATTAGAGGTCTTGGTCCGTAGTTCCCACGCAGGCCCACTGCGGATGGAGTTGCGCAGGTTTTCCTTCACCATAAAGATCGAGGTATATTTTGAATATAACTTCACACGTGGATTTTGAAAAACTGAAGAGATGTAAGCACGTTTTTGTACCCACCATCTTCTGCTTGAGAGGTCAAGCCATAAGATCACAACGGCTTTTTAATAGTGTATTTTTATATTATTTACTGATATCGACAAAGCCTAGTAACAACCAATAACAGGAGGAACCAATACAGACTTGGCATTTGGCCTGAAGAAGCATTTATTTTCCCTCTTAGTTTTTTGATACAAAGAAGCCAAAAGATAAATTATTGATACAATAACAGAATAGAGCGTGTTTATTTTTCTTCTCTGTTAACCTTTTGGTGAGAAAAGGTTAAATAATTATATCGTGCGGATCTAACCTTACGTCTATAGTTTCTGAGATCTAAATTCCAACATTTGACGTTTGTCTGTTAAAGTTTGTAGTGATGAGACTAAGACGTATCTTTCGTTGTATCTAGCGTTTATTAACAAATAGGTTGAATCGATCTTACAGCCAATTTTGTATGTAAAATCTGGCCTATTATTCTGTATATAATACTTTATCACATCTAAGGCAGCCTCCTTAAACTAAAAGTTTCAGATTTTCAACAAGTCCAAATAATAAGCACAGCACAGTCCAAAAATAAAAACAAGCCGAATTTTGTTTTTTTGTATTGTAACCTTTTTTTACATCGTATTTTATTTTATTGTCATTTTGTTTAAGTGTTAAATGTATTCATTTATAGTAGGTAATTATATAATAGGTAATAATTGATTTTTATCGACTTACGGAAATGTCATGAATCGAAACGACAGATTCGGTCTCGGGCTTTATTATCGTAAAATATTCAATAACTATGATTTAAAAAAATTACATAAGTTAAATTGTGTTTAAGATAAGCGGATTTTTGGTTTTAAATATTTAACAAGTCTTAATATTATTGTTACGGGATTTTATTTAGATGTAATTTCAATAGATCGTGCGCGTTTAACTTCTATGGGCGTTGACATGTGTCAAATGTTGGAAGTTAGATCTCACAAACTATAGACAACCATAATAAAGATCACTACAAAGAAACGTTTGATAATAACCCCTTCCTTTTTTTGGGCAGTCGGGTAAAAAGCATCTGATTCTGTTCTGGGCCGATTCATATTCAACCGCATTAAAAATCTAAAGCAAGTTTCAACAATAGTAGTTTGGTTTATAATCGATTTAAAATATTTATTTATTTATTTATAATGCAGAGTATTTAGCACATGGTTTGTTTAATTTAACTGAACATCCTATGAAAAGCTTTCCAAAGACCATTCTTGTTTCGAGATACATGGCTTTTGTTACTACTATTCTTCTATATTTCTATTTTCTATTCTTCTGTACTAGCTACTGCGAAGAATAATAATTAGTAATCATTTATACTGTATGATATGACTTTATAAAAGTAGGTTATTTACGCCTTTGATACTTACGTCATTCTTCAAGCACCGACCTATTTATGCAAGAATATATTTTATCAACTTTAATACAAAAATCTGATATCCGGTTTTCAGTAAAATTCCAGTCTTAAACCTCAATATAAAGGTACTTCCTGAAGACGGTATTTTATTATCAATTAGGGTTATATACTGACTATTTTAACTGTAACGTAAACACCAACAGCAAACTGCCCATATATTATCTATTGCAGTCAGCAATACTGCACGCAAACTGCACGATAGCTGCAATTGAAACGTACAAGCGGTCGGCAGGTTGCGGTTACTTCCCAGTTTGAATACAGTGCTCTATAATGGCATTTTAGAAGTGGATACCCTTACTCGAAAATCCACGACAAAGGTCATGTCAAGGGTCAGGCCACAACAGCACTAGTTTGCGACTATAGCGATTCACAACACCCAGCCCAAGATTTATTGGCCTATCTAATCGTCGGTCCGTTTGTCAGATCGGTGCCGGATGGAAAATATGCGCGGTTAATAGGTCACCGGTTCCGACTGCAGGCATGTTAATCTGGTAATTCCAAATGCTAGCAGAATGAGAGCGTATTCTGATGTGGGGTCATTTTGCTTGTTCAGGAGTGTTATTTTCTACAGGTAAGTTATTCACACTATCTAGGACGCTATTTCAGCTCTATGATAACAATACTGTATTCACTGCTAAAGCAATTTACTTTCCAGCTTGTATTTTTAACCTACTGTTGGGTAAAGTTCTGTTTTATTGACCCGTACATCTCCCTATCTGGAGATATATTTGACTACTCGAAGTTCCGGGTCTAGGTCGTCTCGCCATCTCTACCTCAGCCTGGGGGGGGAGTGGTTCGAAACTCTATATATACCGACCGATTCGAAATTCTATAATACTGATATCTGCACACAAAAATCCAGGCAACCCCCCCCCTGAAAAATAGCCCCAGTGGCTTAGTGCTTCCATCTTCGTGTAGCACAAAGCTAATACTTACGTAATTATCTGTTTGTCTGTCTCTCCATCTGTTATCTCCGATAAACCAATACAGATGGCATTTGGTGTGAGACAGTACTACACACCGGGAAAGCCATCAAATCCGTGAAAATTTGTAAAAAAACCTAAGTGTAATATTTTCAGTTTTCTTATTATTAGTTATGTGATATCGAGAGACGTGCAAAAAATACATAAAGTATTCCTTTGACAAGACTTGTAGTTCAGAAGTAATTACTCGTAATTTGCAATCCCACATGTGGCCTACGCGTCTTAAAATCACTTTACAGTATTTCATTCTTAGTTCAAGGTCAGTTACAAAATTTAATTGTCCGGAAAAGTAAAAAAGGCAATTGAAGGAGATCCGGGTAAGCGCAGCTTCGAGAGAGCTTCCAGTTGAGCTTTTAGAAATTTATGGCGCTCACAAATAATCTTTTACTCAGTTTGCAGAGGCAAAACATTCTTTTTAACAATTCTTGCGAAACAGGTTCTTATAAGGCTGCTCTCGGTTTCCCTACTTATGGCCGTTTCTTTTTTTTACGAGACACGGTATTAATGATACCAATTACGAGTTTTCCTATTAAGAGTAAGATGTTGTTACTTTTTCTCCGATGTGCTCGAAAATCTATACGTTACTGTTGCAAAAGTTAAATGCGAATTTATGAAGTTAAAAATCTGAACATAACGTTAATTAATATTAACGCTTTGTTGTGTCAAATATTGGTGCTGGTATTTGTACATAAATAATTATTGTATTGTACCTATTTTCTTCATAGAAAACGGAAGTTCTTGAATGTAGTTCTAAATAAGTAGATGGGGGAGACCTATATATGTCTAGCAGTGGACGTCCTACGGCTGATATAATGATGATGATGACCCTTTAAGTACTTGAATGTTGAATAGGAGCCTTGCTTAAGTTTTTGAATTTTCAATAGAAAAGAAATAAAAATAGCTTGATTAAAACGGTCTTATATTCGTTCTCCATCATATTTCCAAATAATCTCGTATCGACTCATTTATACACGTCCTTTTCTAACTCGGCAGCGAATCCCATCATTCGTCATGTTGTATGGGAAATATTTCCGATGTACTTACGCTGCCCGCTTCGACCCGCAACTCGGAGCACAGAACAGTATCTAAAACAAAAGGTTCACTCGAAGCATCGGTGAGACGACTAAACATTATGGATCAGAAGATTTACGAGCGTCTATGAATGAAGGATCGAGTAATTATAATTACCAGATACCTACTTGTACTAAGCAATCATTTTGGAAAATCATCTATAAATGATAAGAGTATAAATTGTAAACTTTGATGGGCCGTCTATTTTCCTCTGGAAAACTTTTAATTTTTAAACTTTAAACAATTAGGTAATTTCACCGGTTGTTTTACTCTACACGCCGAAACACAACAGTGCAAGCACTGCTGCTTCACGGCAGGATTAGCGAGCAAGATGGTGGTAGAAATCCGGGCGGACCTTGCACAAGGTTCTACCACCTGCAAATTGTGACGTAAGCACAACAATACTAACAAATATTAAGCCTACAAATAGTCACCGCAAAGCACAAAAACGAGCAGCAATCAACGCCATCAGCTGTGCCATAAAACGCTTAGCCCAAACTAAACGTGCATTATTAATTTATGGAACCATTCAGCTGTTTTTCCCTGTTCTGTGGCCGTGGTTTTTTCGCGGCTGCCCCGAGCACGCGGGTTGCAAATTACATAATTTATCATGTCGACTCCGTTTTGAGCTTGTTTGAAAACATTTTCTTTCACTCGCACGAGAAGTATTTGAGTTATCGTGTATTATTTACTCGTAGGAAATGACTAGGTATTCGTTTTTTCACCTTGAGCCACAGCCAGCCTCTCATTTTATGAATGAATTCTGAATTTGTTGCTGTGCAGTTTTCTGGGATAAAAACTATCTTGTCCTTCCCCAGGACTCAAAATATCTGTATGCCGAATTTCATCTAAATCGGTTCAGTGGTTTGGACGTGATGACGTAATAAACAAACTGACTTATACAATTAAATTTCATTGCAGTAGGTGCATTGTTATTTCAGTACTTTATTTGTTAGTTTTTGATCTATATTTTTTTATTCACTTTTTTGACTTGAATCATAAATTATATGTATTTTTTTGAAACTTATATATACTTTGGCATATAAACCATTTCCACCGATCTCTCTCTAAGGTTCTGGCAGAATACCAGCGTCTTTTTTCCCATAGCACATGGTATCCACTAAAGCACATGTTTTAAGATTTTTGATTTATTTTTGTTTTTTAGTTTTAGCTAACCCTATTAGGTTAATCTTAACTTTATTAATGCCTACCTATGTATAGTTCGATATTGTGTTTTTTGTGTTATGGTGAAAATAAAGTTTTAATCAATCAATCATTATGGTATTAGTATATGTCGGCGGCCGATCGTAAAATCCGCCAGATCATGAAATTCCTAGGCATATCATGAATGGCGCTATTTCATGATACAATACGGCAGATCTATTAGAGCAACGCATTTGTCGATATTCCTAAAAATCATCGTGATATGCCAAAAAAAAAGAAAAATTTAGGTACGACGAGCGTGTAGCGAGGAGTGATTAGTATGAATTGTGAGCACAACGCACAAGCCGAGCTTGCGAAGCGAGCGTGCCGCGGCAGCGGCAGATATGGCGGCGTTTCATGATATGCCTGGGAATTTCATGATCTGCCTAAACTGGCCAAATCATGAAATGGCGTCGTTTCATGATATACCTAGGAATTTCATGATCTGCCTAAACGTCACTAGGGAAATCATTTAGCGGTGAGTTTTGAAGGATATGGCGGATGTCCCTTAGACAAATCATGAAATGGCGCCATTTCACGATATATGCCTAGGAATTTCGTAATCTGGCGATCGGCCGCCGACAATTACATCCCATTGCCGAGCAATTATAGGCTCTCATAAAAAGGTTTGGACCCTAGTTTACACGCGGGCTCGTTGTTCCGGCCATTCACTATACTATAAGTTACTTATTAGATAAGTACTTACTTTATACCATCGTTATACTTATATTTAACTGAGATCCAGCCCATTATCAACGATGTAAGTTCCAATCACAGAGCGTATTTTCGAGTATCAACTGCTGAGAAAAACAGTCATTACTTTTCAACGATGGCAGTGAAAAACTAAAAACTATTAAAATCTCAATCGCCAATAAAAAAAATCCAGAATCATGAAATGTGGATGTTCTGAAGGCAACGTGGGTATTAAATAAAATCCCGAGATTTAAATTCTACTGCAAGTCCTGATGGTGCAATTCACAGCATACACTGTATATATCGACTAACTAGGTTGTTAAACTGTAACCGACTTTATAATCTGAAATAAAGTATTTTTTTAAACATCACGCCTGTATTCCCAAATGGGGTAGGCAGAGCACACGAAACGTTACCGCTTCGGAGCCACTTTTAGCAATTTAAGGTTTTAAGTAATAAAAGGTAATTTAAGTTTGACAAAAACGGTACAATAGTGACAGGTTGCTAGCATGTCGCCTACGGTAAAACTTAACCTATATCCTCAGTCGCCTCTAACGACATCCACGGAATAAATGGAGAGGTGTAATTCTAACCCGACACCACACGGGTTATAAAACTCAAGATACATTATAATACACATCCTTAATAAAGAAAGATAGATACATAGAAACATTATAATTGTTATTTATTATTTGTGCTTTGAAATTAAGTCTCTTTATTTTTTTATAAACACAGTGAAATGTTGCGCGCCTTAAGTCCATCAAAAAATTAATAAATGGATGTAGTAACTTTTTATTACATGAATTAGACCAACATATGTTGTGACGCAATCATATTTCACAAAAGCCATCGAGAATAATTTACAATGTTTCCCCTAATCTCCAGAGACACGTTTTTAATCACACAGTAAAACCATTATAAGACTGTCCCAAACTGCGGTTGTTTAAATTTTCCAAAATATTTGCATACGCTGTCCCAAGTGCCCCTCCGAATAATTATACGGCCACTGACTGCCAAAATGCATTTTTAGAGCTTATTATAGAGCTTATAACTGTACCACTACCATGAGTTTACAGTGACCGTACTCGATAGCGACGGCGTAAATTATTTGTAGAGGCGCTGTACAATTCTCCATACAAATAATTTACGCCGTCGCTATCGAGTACGGTCACTGTAAACTCATGGTAGTGGTACTGGATAAGTAAAAATAAGCATCTGTGTGTCGGTGCTTAGAATTATTTTCTGTAAAACTTACAGTCTTGTATGCGAATAAAAGGTATTTTATATACTTAGCCTACAACTGTGTTCCACAGCTGGGCAAAGCCCCCCCCCCTCTTAATTTCCATGGACTTGTCTGGTTTGGTTGCAGGCTAAATATATAAAATACCTTTTATTCGCAAACAAAATGTATATCTCCCTCTCCAGAACTATATTTGGCCACTCGCTCAAAAGCGAAGGTCGCAGGGTGAGCAAATTAATTGTTTCAGCTCATTGATGTGGACCTCCGCAAATTAACGCCTGGTTCAATAAATTATTTAAAAGATAAATCAACAAATTTTATTTGGAAAAATTTGTAAATCTAGCCAAATGTATATTGTACTTGACTAGAGAGAGAGAGAGAGAGAGAGAGAGAGAGAGAGAGAAACATTTATTTACACATAAAAATACATTAGATGGAAAAAATAAAAATAAAATCGAATAGTATAAAGTGGACCCACAGTATAAAGTGAACAGCATAGTGTTACGGCAAGCCGCAACGCTGTTTTTCAGTGGGACCCATTTAAAAACTAAAACATATAAAAACATACAACACACTATGACGACACGAACGCCATCGGAAGGAAGTTCGCAAACTTTCAATCCGGAAGCATATATGGCAACACTCGATCAGTTTAACCATTTCAACAGTTAAACCTCAACAAGTCAGACCAGGATTGTAGTGTAATATTTACAATAATTTCAATAATAATGATATTGTGATGCATTACAATAACTCTCGATAAACTATAAAAACAGTGCAAAAATAAAAGAAACATTCCTGATTAAAGACTGGGTGGCCCATTGCAAACCCGTTCACGATAAGTGAAGGTACCGTCATTCTTTGCAAAAACAATAAAAAAAAACATTAACGAATATTCACAGTCTTTCTCATATTATGCGCTCAATGTGCTCAGTGACTATGGTTTCTAATAACAAACTAGCTGTTACCCGCAATTTATTAATCAAGCGTCCGTGACCACTCGTAATTTTCCCGGAATAAAAACTATCCTATGTCCATGCCAGGGTTTCAAACAATCTCCATACCAAACTTCACGTTTGTGTCCTTTAACCGTGAAAGCGCGACATAGGAAATAATAAACAAAGCTACGCACTTACAAAAAGTTATATCCTATGTTATTTATTACCTGGTTAGTCGTGATTGAAGCCCAATAGCTACTATACGTATGTGGGTAAAGTAGACGAATAGATCCACCCCTGCTGGCACACATGTAGAGGTACCGACTCCAAACTGGTTCAAAATAATTTTCACATTCAATCTGTATAAACTACTCGCCATCTTGTACAAAAGATTGATTTTTCCGGTGCAGACACGTTAACTGCTGAGGAGTCCTCATGGTGCTTAGCTTGACCATTCGTTCCACTTCATCAGCATATTATGCATTGATGAGCATAAATTGAAGCCGTGGTGGCCTAGTGGTTTGACCTATCGCCTCTCAAGCAGAGGGTCGTGGGTTCAAACCCCCGCTCGCACCTCTGAGTTTTTAGAAATTCATGTGCGGAATTACATTTGAAGTTTACCACGAGCTTTTCGGTGAAGGAAAACATCGTGAGGAAATCTGCACAAACCTGCGAAGCAATTCAATGGTGCGTGTGAAGTTCCCAATCCGCACTGGGCCCGCGTGGGAACTATGGCCCAAGCCCTCTTGTTCTGAGAGGAGGCCTGTGCCCAGCAGTGGGACGTATACGCTGGGATGATGAGCATAAATTGCTTAACAGCTGTGTTGAACCTGTGAAATACTCTCCGGAATCCATTCATCATTATCCTGACTAAATGACAATGGGACATAATTGGAAGCACTTTCTTTCAAAGAAAAAAAAAAACAAATCAGTTTAAAAATGACTAAATTCTGTAGTAAAATTTTTTTAAACAACGATCGAATTAAAAACCTCTTTGTTTTTTTTTGTATTCGGTTAAGAAAAGTACATGCTATTGGTGATTTTAAGATATTAGTGGTAGTGGTCGAAATAGTATAAATTAAAAAAATCGGTACTAGGAGTAAGTTTGCAATTTCAGCGATTTTTAGTATACTATTAGAGACCGGCCTACATAAGCTACTTTTATCCCGACGTTCCCATGGGGTCGGATTGTACATGTTAAGGAAATCATCTAATTTGACATTCGTAAGTGCTTGTTATAGCCTAAATTGAGTAAAGATATTTTGACTTTGACTTTGAATCTGAACCGCTAAGTCTAGAGTCATGAAATTAAGCTCAGGTGCTTTCCGTGTAATAACCATTACACGGAAAGGTGATGAGTCAAGGTCAAGTCAAGTCAAGAAGTGTCAAAGTAAAGATGCAATTTTTGTAAATTCTCCTGGGAATGTGGTATAAGACAACTCCTGGATTTGCCATATCCTAAGTACAAAATTAGATTTTTATTGAAAAATCTATACATCTGTCTCTTTTTAAAATGCTTTTCTCTACGCAGCAGATATTATTTAAGTGACGTTACATGCAAGTGTGTCTTTTTCTGAATTTCGAAACTTTTTAAGTCTGTTTTCTGTCTTAGTAGCTTAAATACATTTTTTTTGTCCGATAACTTGCACTATAAAGCTTTAATTTGTAAAATAAATAAGAAATAGTCGAGTATCGCATTCAACAAAATTCTGAAATTTTGAATCAAACACCAGTTTTAATAATTACCGCAAGCGAAGGCGCTCGTAAAGGCTAGTATTATATAAAAAAAAAACTAATTACAATAATCTTTTTGGTCACAATTTTCACTTACTCTTCGCTGCATTTATTAAAACCCACAACTGACATTGGTTTACCTACAGTTTTACATATTCTTGCCTTAAAAATAACATTTTCACTTCTCATGCTCGTAAAGTTCGTGTTTATGCTGTATATAGTCGACATAAAATGATTTTTATGCTCTAGAGCATAAAATAAAATCTTCGTCTAAGACCAACTTAAAACCAAGGTCTCAACAGCCACAAACAAAAAAGTTTCTACATATTTTTTAAATAATGTTTAATTTATATAAAACCGAAAATCAATGAAATCAATCAAAATAAATCAGTAAAATTAACAAAATATAATTATTATAATAATGCATAAGAAATAAAAGGTACATAGAAAGTGAATTATTGTTTCTACTGTTGCTAAGTGTAAAACTCGATCATTAAACCCATTTTCCCCTCGACGTGTCTATCTGAACTATATGAACAGAATCTGGCTATATGAACGTCTTGGGTGAAATAGCTTGTTTTATGCCCTTGTTGTGCAATCTACTATTTAAATCATCTCTTCGTGAATCAACCCGAAAGAGCGCAAACCGAAGAAAGAGGCGTGGTAGCCGAGTGGTTTGGTTGTATCGTTACATTTTTGTTTACATAAAATCGTTTTAAGATATTTAAACTTTCTGTACCAACGTGGTTTGGAGAGGCGAAGAATGTTTCTATGATTCAATATCCGAAAGATGAACAACGGAACTCTATTATTACTTGTCGAAAATTTGCTTTGCTCTGAACTTTTTAAATATTCAATGTACACAACACCAAAGTTATTACGACTTGAAATTTCAATGAGTTTTTAATTAAAACCAAATTTCATTTCAGGGGTGCGAAACATTTGAGTCGATGACGACCTTATGTTTATACATTTGCGGACAGACGGCTCGATACAGTTAGTAAGTTTTAATGAGATTTTTGAGGTAGCCGTGTGGTCTTGGGGAGAGACATGAAATTCGGCTCGTAAATTGACTTAGCCGAAGTTACTTTCGGTTTGTCGTGTCCCAGGTTAATCCGCTTGAAAGTTACAAATTTACCGTAGAGATGGGAAAATCGTGATGGGCTAAGACTTATCTGAAACATGGCACTTGTTTATTTATTAGCCAAGTTAGATAAGCTTCGCGTCTGAAGACAGCGAAAGATTTTTAAATTGGCCTGACGTCTTTTTATAAATTCATTTAGTGTTGTCGACCTCTGAAATATAAAAAATGGTGGTGAAAAAATATATTTGCAACTTGATGATCAAAAGAAGCGTAAAACAGTTCGGTATTAGGATTACTTCTATTTATACGTTCACTTTACGTTAACCTAATGGAATTAAGTTCGGCCGTCTCGATTAGGAACATGAATTAATTTAAGCTAACCAAGAAAAAAGGTTGTCCTTATTTCAACGTGACCATGGGTTCAAATGAGCTTCCTTCGGGAGAAAAAAAAATAATTAGTCCCTTTCGCTTCCCTTTTATTATAGCAAATGTTTGTATAATTCCTTTATATTATCGTCCGCCTTTTCATTATATAAAAGGTACGAAAGTAATCCGTGCTAAACTATACAATATATTTATGTATAATTAAATTATAAGAACTAAAGTATAGTTCCAGCGGGCAACATTTGGTTTTATATAAAGTGAACTTTTCTCTAAATGCCTCTCAACCCTGTACCAAGTAAACTGCGCTATAATTATTGTATGCATACATTCCACTAAACCATTAAAAAATAAAATAACATAATTCTGAGGGGTCAATGGACTTCAGTGATAATAAAAAGTTAGGATAGTTTCACACGCTTTGTCAAAATATGACATGCAAATTTCAATTTCATTATACTCTTTCAATTTAATTTGGTAGTTTCCAACAAGTCAAGTCATTAATCTTAGTCTAAATACAATTAATATTCACAGCAGTAATATAAAGTTTTTTTTTTTAATAACTTAAGTAAGCGCGTTTAATATTAATTATTCATTTTAAATAACTATTTTAGCGAGGATTTTTATTTAATAAATGTCAATAATATTAGCAATGTCTGTCTGGCACACACAATACATATAAAACTAAAAATTAATGTTATTAAGATACATAAAATTATAAATTCGTGTCATTAAGATATTCATCAATATTATAGTAACATTTTTCATCAATAAAAATGACAAATTCATAAGTTCAATATTTTCTGGTAATCTAACTGATAACCTTATAATATTTTTTTAAAACACTATATTCAATATAACCTGTGGTTATTTTTATGTGGATTCTAATCGTTATGTTTCTCTGAAGACGTTACAAAAGTTTTTGGTAAAAATAACGTTTCTAATACCTACAAGCTTTCTTGCTGACTGTACTTTTTGTCAACTTTACCTGCATTTTCACCAAAACTACATTTGCATACCAAATTTCAAGTCGATGCCATTAACCGTTGAAGAGTTTCGTCCTGCGGAGACGATCCTGGCCGGATTATCAGGATGTCACTACCAGATTATTGTATTGTCACGCAATTTACATAAGTATGCCAAATTTCAAGTCAATTCGACTACGGAAGTTGGTCGAATTTAATTTGTTAGATTTGACTACAGATCTTTTTTCCTTCTGGATTGCAGACGAACAAGTGGGTCTCCTGATGGTAAGAGATCACCAACGCCCATAGACACCTGCAACACCAGGGGGATTGCAGATGCGTTGCCAACCTTGAGGCCAACAACGACAACGACAGATAAACAACGGGGCAGGTGAAACTAAATAATAGCTTGTAAAAAAGGATCATAATAATAACTGTACTTTTTAATTAACCATTAGTATAAGTCGAATGTAAAATCAGTTTGAAATCAAGGTAGTACTCAGAACTTTCCTTCACTTAAGTCAAATGCTCCGCGAAATAATTAAATTGGTAAGGTTTCTGGACAAATGGTTATTGGCGAAGGAATCCAAGGGTATTAATTTCTTTGCCAAAGGTTTTTAGTGAAATTAATGGGGTTGGCCCCTTAAAGGGTTTTATTGCTGGCCCCAATGAATTGGCTATTGGTAGCGTTTTCCATTAGGTCTGTTTCCGCAGATTCAGCCTCTGATTTGTTGTAATAAGTTAAGAAATTTGGTTTAAACTAGCTGCTACCCGCGACTCCGTCCACGTAGAATTCGTTTGCCACCTCCCGCGAAATTCAAAATTTTCCGGGATAAAAACTATCCTATATCGTTCCCTGGGACTCAAAATTTCATCGCAATCGGTTCAGAAGTTCAGACGAGACAAGTTAACAAATAAACAGACAAACCAACTTTCCAATTTATAATATTAGTTAGTTCATGTTCTGGTCTGTAATAATTTTGCCTAAGCCACTCTGAGTAAATTAAAGAAATAGATCCCTACCTTTTATTCCTTAGGGATTAAAAAAATATTGCGTTTCACTCCCGCTAGGTGAGGCTATAATTGACGTATTTTTAGAAACGAGAACAATATTTGATTTCTAGCTCTATTTTTGCTTTGTTTCGTAGATTAATATAAAAACAGGTCTAGCCTATTTCAACATGTTTTAAAATATTTCGAAAACTCTTAAACAAGACCTTTAATAAAAGTCATATTTATATACAGCCACTAAGAGTTTATTTCACCTTTTTACCGCAGAAGTTGGCGCACATTCATCTTGCCCTTTTTCATTTTCTTTTTTTTTTCATTTCTCACTGGCGTGAGAGGTTTTATGTTTTATATAAATCATACAGTTTTAGATCCCCCCGAGATTTACGAGGGCAGCGAATAATCGAAACTAGTGGACATAAAAAGTTGAGCAACATGTTAAATGTTTCCTCATGACATATGGTGGGTTGTTTTTACTCGTCAGTGGTGGGAACTTAAAAGGGTGCAAGAACGGTGTGTACATAGTATATGTTTTAAGTTTGGGAAGCTGTGTTTTCCTGCCTTATACTATAATGTGTCTGGCATAAACATATTTGTTTTTTTTTTCAAAGATTTTAAAGGATGTAATTATAAAATACCCTGTTAATTTGTATTCGTCTAAATGTAATCAGCTTAATATTACGTACAAGGTAAACTATTAAAACAAAACATTGAATCAATTATATTTAAAAATAATATATATTGACCAACGAACGCTTAAAAATATTCTTGTCTCATACCCGATTCAAAGTAGGTCAGCTGAGTTTTCCCAGTGGACTTTTTCGTGGCTTAATTAATTATTCTGTAATTAATGAGTAAATAAACATACGTTTACAAATTAATTTGGTTTGACGTATAAACATGTAATACGTTATTTTGGGTTAGTTTTAATACAGGACTATATTTTGCCAGGATATGGTGATACTGATGACGTAACGTAGCTTAATTAAATAATAATAACCTACCCAACCAAAGTTGAAAGACCCGCGACTTTGTCACTTCAAAGTTTAATATCTCAAAAACGGCTTAAACGGCATCAAAATCGATGAAACATTGTCTAAGAACCATCGCTAGAAAACCAGATTTCAAATAAAAAAACCGCATTCAAGTCGGTCCATCCGTTTAAGAGCTACGGTGCCACAGACAGACAGACACAAATAGCGGTCAAACTTATAACACCCCTCTTTTTGCGTCGGGGGTTAAAAACAGCCATATCCTAAAATAGGGAAGGCTATGCACACAAATTGCGTGCTAAATAAATTAAACCATCTCATTAAAGGGCCGTTTACGTTAAAACTGCGTAATTACCTTTGAAAATTTAAGAAATGCTCCCATATTTTAGTGTGAAGCACTCTGCCTTCAGTAAACGGCCTTTCAAAGACGTTCATCAAAGATGCCTCCAAAAGGTTTCGTAGGAATAAATTGGGCTTTATTGGTGCTATAAAATTAACAAAAAAAAACTGTTTCAGACGATGTTAACCACACGAACACGATTAGTTGCATGAGAAATTTAATTGAGTCAACGTCGGAATGAGAGATAAGAGGTTGGAAACTCGTTTGAAAACCTTTATTATGGCACTAGCTTTTGCCCGCAGATGCGTTCGCACAAAATTAGTATGTAGCTTAAAACTTTTATTGGTATAAAGCTTACTTAAAGCAACAGAAACCTAATATTATTTTGGAATAAAAAGAAGCCTTTATGTTAATCCAGGGTATATATTATCAGTAGAGAGCGGATTTGAACTAGCGATTGCAAGTTTAATGTGGATATGACTAGTGCGTTTGGTTAGATAGATAGATAGATGTATTCATTGGATTGGATTTGTTGTTTCATTGCCTTACAGTTATCTTATTACTTACTTATTTACTTACCGCAATGGAATCTTATAGATAATTAAATTTAATAAATGTTATTCTTGCAACAAACTTTATGTAAAGAAAAATATTCTATTCCAATTAAAGGAGTTTTACACAGCTCAAACATAAGAGATCCTATTTATTACGCACCTTTTTGACAAAAATAAATACTAACTTGTATTAGTCTTATCCATATTAAACTTGTAATTGCTACTTCAAATCCGCTCTCTAATTATCAGCATGTCAAATTTTATGCGAATCCGTTCAGTAGTTTTTTGCGTGAAAGAGACACAGAACTAAGGTCATCGACATAGCTCAGAGAATTAGCAAGTTGAAGTGGCAGTGGGCTGGTCATATATGTCGCAGAACCGACCACCGCTGGAGTAAACGAGTTCTAGAGTGGAGACCGCGTCTAGGCAAACGTAGTGTAGGACGCTCTCCGGCCAGGTGGAGGGACGATCTGCGAAAGGCTGCTGGTAGAAGCTGGATGCGTCTAGCCGAGGACAGGGCGCAATAGCGCTTTTTGGGGGAGGTCTATGTCCAGCAGTGGACTGCTATAGGCTGATGATGATGATGAAATTAAGGAAGTAAAAAAGATTTAGACAAATTAGTAGAAGAAAACAAAGTCGCTAAATTGGCAACACTGACAAAGGTTGACCGATTAAAGGTCTCTATAAAATTACACCGTATCATGCCATGACCGTAATAGGAACGTATTAGACGGACTGTCAAACGGAATTTCAAACGGTGTATGACAACGGATGGTTACAAAACGTGCTAGTGAATAAGAAAGAATATATTTTTGCCTGACACTTTGCTGCACAGTATAACAAGTTTTCTCTACAGTAGGCCAACGCCTTTGTACAAATGCTTTGCTGGGTGTGGCCAGCATTGACCTTGTTTGGGTAAGTGCGACATCAGATATAAGAATTTACGGTAATTCCGAAGAAGCCCAATACTTCGAACCAATGGTGCCCCCCACTGAAGCCCGAATGTTCTGTCATACAGCAAACAAAGAGTCCTCAGGTGAGAGTCAAAGTCAAAGTATCTTAACTAATTTAGGCTATAACAAGCACTTATGAATGTCAATCCGATTCGGAAACCCCTCTGTTCTTGACCTTTTAGCAGTTGCTATCCTTTCATGCGTGCTTTAATTTCAATATAAGTTTCATTTAAAGACACTATATTATTATTATGCTTTCAATCCATCCCTTTTATCATTCCTACCTGCTTTTCTTTACTTTCTAGCTTCTTTCCATGCAGTTAATACGTATACAACACTGGGAGATTGAACGCCGAACATCCGTTTGAAACAAGAAATTTGATCTTTATTACGTCACGAACATATTCCATCTCTTTCTTTAGTAAAGTTAAAGAAGTCATTCGTGAAATGTGAAAGAAAGAGATGGAATATATAAATAAGTAATAAAGGTCAACCTTCTTCGTTCGGCGTTCAACCTCCAGTTTTGAATATAAGCTCCTTGGTCGTGACCAATTTGTTTTTTTTTTATAGTCGGCCGTGGCAAGTGGCCAGTCGAAAAGGTACCGTTGGAGGTTGGATATAAGTAAATTTAGTTTATTATTATTCTCATTTTTTTGTAGTATTTTACTTTCCTCACAGTCGAAATGAAAAGTGTCTAACTCGGGTGAAATTACCCATTTCCCCTCGAACTATTGAAAAAAAAGAGAAATATCTCGGGTGAAATGGGTCACTTTCCACCCTTGGTTATCAATCTACTATTGATAATGAATACATTTTTTATCAAATATATTATTATCTTTAACGAGAAATATGTGGTAATCTTACTTATCCTACTCCTTCTTCCTATACTTATATTATAAATGCCAAAGTTTGTGTGTGTGTGTGTGTGTGTGTGTGTGTGTGTGTGTGTGTGTGTGTGTGTGTGTGTGTGTGTGTGTGTGTGTGTGCGTGTGTGTATATTTGTTACTCCTTCACGCTAAAACGGCTTGACGTATTTTTATGAAATTTGGTACGTAAATAGCTGGACGTCTGGAATAACACATAGGCTACTTTTTGTCCCGATATTACCACGGGGTAGGGATTACGCTGGGCTTAGTCTTGAAATTTTGGACAGTTGTTCACACGTCAATGAAGACCACGATATAAATTTTGGGAATACCCTGGAGAATTTTGTAAAATCTCCGAATTTCAATTGTAACTAACTGATTGATTAGTTGTTAACGCGTGCGAAGCCGCTGCTAGACTCTAGTAATACATATTTTTAGGTATACCTAAGTAGTTTTCGAAAGAATCACTACAATCAAACAGCAATCAGCTTATTCTCGACTCTCGATCTCGAATTATTATTATTTTATTTTAAAATTGTATAATTTTGAGTCATTTGACCGTTTTATCTTATCGTTAAAGTCTAAGAGCGTCTCGCGTATAGTTTTCAGATACTTCTCAATGTTGTTGCGTAGCTCACTATAAGTAAACGTGATATAAGTGTCGTAAGAGTTAAAACAAGTTAAATCAATAAGAGCAGACTTGGAGCTGAAAATTTGTGATAAAAGTGAATTTACTGACATCAAACTTCAAATATTTAAGGGTAGGAAAATTTGGTGTTCTAAAAACATGACAATTTCAAAATAAAACATATAAAAACTATTTGAGATCCTCCTAGCAAATTAAATGTTTACATTATGAACATTTAAATAAACGTGCCCTCAAAAGTTTCAATTTTAAATTCCTTTTTATTCCGCGTTTTGATCATATAAATAAAGGGCATAGTCGGGTTTCAATAGTGAGTGGGCTCATACATCAAATGGGTTAGGGTTTTCTTTTTTTATATGATAACTAGTATTATTTTTGGATGATGATGCAAATCTATATAAAAAACATAATTTTCAAAATTAGAAGCATATCGCTTGAATACATCCCGAGAAACAATAGAAGGGGCAAGCAGATGAAGGGGGTATGTCACAAAAACTTCATTTTGAGTAATTCGTGGTTTTGTGTTTTTACATTGTAGAAAATTTAATACACCAGATACAGCGTTTTAACTTTTACGAAATTGTACCTAATGAAAAATCAAACAAATCTATTATATTTTATCTTGAAAATATGCATTTGGGTACACCTTCTTTCTCATTTTGCTTGTTGAGTGAATAATAGAAGTTTAAAGTATAAATGTGTTTTCTACAAATAAAATTATTTATTCTGTAGTATTTCTTCATAAAAATACCTACCTATATTCGGGTTTCACAAATTTTAATTGATCTGTAATATTGTATTTTATTCCTGCTCTGGTATAAAAACAGTTTCGTGTTTCCTAAGTACTTTTTCAATACGGCCAAAATCCAAATCTGAATCAAGGTAAGAATGTCAAACTTGAGGTATTTATGGTCGAAAAAAGAATTGTGTACATATTAATAAAATTGATATTTGTTAAACACATCTCTAAATACTAGGTAGTTCGCTTTTAAAATTAACATACTTACATAATGTTCATACAGTTTAACATCGGATTGAGTAAGCGGCTGTTTCAAATGTTGTTGAACACTGCCACAGTATATAATTTAAAACTAGCCAAGAGCGTGTCAGACATGCCCAAGATAGGGTTCCGTAGCCGTTAGGAAAAAATCTAGTAACGTTTTTCTAAGAATTTTGCATTTTGTATGGAATCTTCCAAGTGTAGGTATATTCTATACCTTAGGCTCCTGTTTACTCTTAAACTACTAATAATTCTCAAAAAAAATGGGGGTGCAATAAAAAAAAAAATTTTTTGTACCATTTTGTCGGCATGGTTTCTACATATATCGGTACAAAATTACAGCTTTCTAACACTGATAGTCTCTGAGCAAAGCCGCGGACGGACAGAGAGACAGACAGACATAGTGAAACTATAATTCCGTTTTTGCCATTTTGGCTACGGAACCCTAAAAACTCCAAAAAATAATTGAAACTCTCGCATTATGCACTCAAATGATCGCTACTGTTTCATAACACTTCTTTGTACAAAATTGTCAGAAGGCATATAATGATAGTGACAAAGTACTAAAGTTTAAATAATAATCTTTAAACTTGACTGTAACAAAACACTGACTTACCTAAACTTGTATCTTTAAGGTTGAGGTTAGAACCGTCTTTGCGTCGAACACCCTTTGCCTTCCATTGCAGTTGCACTTAGATTTATAATACAGCATCAAGCATTTCCTTGGCACGATATATTTTTAACGAAACAATGGGTTTCCAACCGTTCTGAGTGAACAATGGTTTTAGTCCAAAAAGTATATATTTACTACTTTTAACTCGGAATAGTCGTTTTATTGCTGATCGTACTTTCGCTAGTTAAAACATGAATGATGGTATTATGATTTACTAAACATCTCCCTCTTTCATTAAAAAACGGAAAAAACGAGATTTTTGTGCCTTAGATGAGAATGAGGGAGTTATGTTCGTACATAACACTTTCTTCTGTTACACGCACTCAATATTTGTAGCCACGTCGGGGGCTAAATGCCCTTAGCACGTTTATTCACGTCATCATTAAGTTTTTGCTGTACATAACTCCTTTATCTCTTGAGTTTAAAGCCCTTAAAGACCAAAAATACAAAAACTTAAAGTGTGATGCCTTGCAGTAGTACATAATACTTTTATTTATGCCATCAAATGGAAACGTAAAAATGTGATATACCCCCTTCATCCAATTACCCCTTCAATACATTAAAAAAAATCATAAGTCAAGAACTGTCACAAGTAGGATGTTCATACTCAGCGTAAATATACATTCACTATAAGAGGTACTAAAAAAAAAATCCGAGCCCATTTGATGTCAGGGCCGACTTACTATGGAAACTCGACTATGGCCTTTCAACTTTTAATATCGAGTTGTTCTCGATTAAGTATATTTATAAGTTGAACCATTGCATTGTAGTTTTGAACTATTTTGACTTATTTCGTTTAAAATAATTCTATTTTATGTAGGTACTACAAATGTTTCATAACAATATAACACTGTAACTTGACAAATATTGTTTCAGATATGGCTAAAATATGGCCAGCTATTTTTCTAATAACGACACTACCAACGTTTGTTTTCGCTCACTTCTTACTCTGGCCATCTTGCAAGGAAAATGATGACACTATCCTGGAACCCGGATTCCTTGTTTATATTAAACCGTATCAGACAAACGATATTGACAAGATTTCAAATGTATTTATTTTTCTACGAGATTGTCGTTTCAGGACTCTAGAGCCATATACTGTTCAAAACAATACGATTTGTAAAGGAGCTTATGTAGCAATTGATCCGTTCTCGATGACCGATGTTAAACCATTTGTGGCGAGCTGTTGTTTTAAAAGAATTCCGTTCTATGATGGAGATGACAATATTATACAACAGTTGATGGAGGATAAAATCATACCTAAATCGTCAAAAGATAAGTGTAAGTGTGATTGTGGTTGTGATCTCTCGGACGGCATAAGTATGAAACGCAAACATCTCTTGGACGGCATACGGCATTTAAATTTGTCTCGTAATCAGATTTATCTTATGGATAATCCAGAATTATTTGTGTCTTTTAAATACTTAGAGTCCTTGAATCTTGCCTCGAATCATATTGATAACATGCATGCGGACGTTTTTAAAACATTGACTCACATAAAAAATCTTACTTTGAGTCATAATAGAATCAAAATGTTTCCTGAAACATTATTTCAAGATTTAAGTAAATTAAATGAAGTTGACTTAAGTTATAACTTTATAGAGTATATGCCAGCGTCCGCCTTTCATGGTACTGCTTTGGAAAAATTGAATCTGTCCAACAATAAGCTAAAATATTTGCCTACTAATTTTTTTCTGAATAAAAAAAGCTTAGGAACAACTCTAAAATTATTTTATTTTGACTATAATCCCTGGTATTGTGGGTGCCTTAAAGATATCTTGGTAGATCTAAAAGGACTGAATATTGAGTATAATTTAGACAGATTTAATGGAGTTAATGCAGTGTGTTCATTCGAAAAGACTGGAGCTTTCGGGTGTAATAGATATCTGCACGCAGATTATGAGTCCAATCAGTGTTTAATGTTTAGTAATAAACCACTATAAGTTTAAAAAACTTGGTGTTTAATATTTTTTCGGCGTTTTTTTTTCTAATAAGTAAACTTTTAAGTAAGTATTAGAGCGTCATATTTGAGCGTGATAGTAACGTTATCGAGCAACTTTAAATTTATGTGTAGAATTAAAGTTTGTATACCTAGTTATAAGTGTTAGATTTGACACATTCACTGTCCCCATACAAAGTGATTTGACAAAGTCAAACGTCGAAGTGTTCTTCCACTTTGGGAGTAGTTTAAAGTTGTGAAACAGTTTAGATAATCTAAGATCGATCTCTGGTCGAGGCAGGTTATAATGTATGAAACAAACTTATACCTTTTCTCGATTTTTGGATGTTTAATATTATTAAAAAAAATTGTAGCAAACAAATAACTAATAGACTGAAGATGAGACACCTATTTCATCAAATAAATGTACCTTAAACAGGTTGTGGCACAAACAAGAGTAATAAATAAGTTAACGTATAGACTTTTTTAACAGACAAATGATTGGGTCTAAATGGTTTGAATTAATTACAATGGAAAATATATTTACTGTTACTATCTCATAAAACGAATCGTTCCAACAATGTACTGCAGGTGATCATTTATCTAATCGTAATAATTATTTGACATTGACATTTTATCATCATCATCATCAGCCGGAAGACGTCCACTTTCTTTCTTTTTATAATCTACTAGCTTTACCCGCGGTTTCGCGCGCGTTATCTCTTAATATAAGTTAAATTGATTTTCCGGGGTCTTACTAAATTCTCATAAATTAATGAATAAATAACAGGCGTCCATAGGTTTATGACTCTAAGTCCAACGATTTGGATTTCGCGATTTTATCCTTATCCCGTGGGAAAATCGGAATTAAACGTACCTATTCTATGTGTTATTCCAGACGTCCAGCTATCTACCATATCAAATTTCATTCAAATTCGTCCAGCTGTTTTAGCATGAAGGAGTTACAGACATACACACACATACACACATACACACCCACACACACACACACACACACACACACACACACACACACACACACACACACACACACACACACACACACACACATACAAACACACACATAATTAATCTTTTGCATTTAATATATGTGTTACGTATTATATCAGTATTCTTTATTGAATAAATGCAGTTTTGAATTAAATAAATGGTCAGTTCTTTCAAAAACACCTAGTTTCTTTATGGAGTAGGTGTGATTAAAACGCTAATACAGTATTGTATTGTATTTTAAACTCTTTATTGTACACATAAAAACATATGATATGAATATTAGTATTATCCTGTTTATTTAAAAATTCCAACAAAAACAGTGCACAATGATAAAACCAACTGACAATAACAGTATTATGCCATTACCAGATAACCTCTTCACAAGATAAAGTGAACTGTCGCAACGACTATACCTATGCGCCGCATGGTGACTGGAAATCCGCGCGGTCACAATCATAAAAAAATACAATACACTATACAAGGTGTTAATTAAATAACTGAAAACCTCAGACACAATAATATATTTTTTTCATTTTAAGTTAGTTGATTTCATTTATTTTTGAATACTTAATATCTTTATTATAGTGTTTTATATTAGTGTTTTGATAAGTCAGTAATTCTAGTTCATTTTTAACTCTACACTCATAATACGTATTTGTCAGTTGCGCTTTGACGTTTTTAGAAGAAAATCACACAACAATACAATACAATACCTCTTTATTGCACACCAACACATAGCAAGCAGTACAGAAAACAGATATATACATAGAGACTTTCTGAGGTAAGCAATAGGCCTTATCGCTTCAGAGCGACCTCTTCCAGGCAACCACACATTGACAGCAAAACGGCCAGTATTAAATTATCGAAATAGTATGCAACCTCGCTTAAATATTTAATTGGCGCCTGTTGCAGCCGTAACTTTTAGACTGGGCACAATAAAAAAGGGATTTAAAAAAACAAACAACCTAATTTAAAATTACACTAATGTTCAAATAGGAAATTCGTTTTGATATTAAATGTTACTAAACGCTTGTACGGATGTTCTTGTGAATTTTAGATATCACCTGTTTTACTTTAATACTGTTGCAGTTTTTATTCCTGCTAGTTATAAAGATTTCTATTATTTTAGAAATACACATTTAACCAGTAGATACCTATTAACAAATATTACCCCTGAGGTACCAAGAAAATGCCTGGTAGCAAAACATGTGATGACCTACAAATTTACCTAACTGACAATTTAGCGATGAAGTAATTCATTATGGATTGTAATTTTAAGTTACAAAGTCTCTGAGTGTCATCATTTTGGAGCCGCTTCTCGAGACACTCTACGCTCAATGACATTATCCGTCGTTCTCTTGCTACCGTCAATGTGCCGGCGTTACTGGAGCCATCAGGCATCGCCAGAGATGATGGCAAGAGACCCTGACGGAATATCACTGATTCCGTGGAAATTGGTTCGTGTGCTGGTGTGGGACGCTACTTGCGTAGACACACTAGCTCCTTCCCACGTCCGCGGAACAACAATTCAAGCTGGTGCAGCAGCAGAGGCGGCGGAAAAACTCAAAATAAACAAATACAAAGGTCTCGGCCCTGAATACAACTTTGTTCCATTCGGGGTTGAGACCTTAGGTCCGTAGGGGACCAGCGCAGAAAAATATTTTAAAGAATTATCCAAACGTTTTTCGGTTACCACAGGGGACCGTAGAGCTGGCAGCTTCTTCGCACAACGTACATATCAGCGAATTGCTATACATCGAGGAAAGGCTGCCAGCATCTTTGGGTCCATGCCGCGGGGATACTTCTTTATTTAAATTTATTTTAGTTATTAGTTTGTTTTACTTTTATTTGTCTAATTTTAATGGTTGTGTCCCTAAAAATCCATTTGTACCAATAAAGTTATCTACTTTAAAATAATTACTTCTGTTACAGACCAGATTATCATTCATATGTATAGAGAAACATAAAGTTAATAGAATTAGGTAGGTACTTTATAAGCGAGTCTCATCATAGTTAATCATGTCCGTCCAGGACGTCCACTGTTGGGCATTAATAGGCATCCCCCATATACCTCCAGTTACTTCGGTTGGAAGCGGTCTCATCCACCGCCAAGGTCGTCCATTCATCTCGTTGGTGGACATCCTTCGCTGAGCTTACCGATAAGCGAATTCATCTACGGTAAATAATGTAGAACTTTATGTCAATTTATATTAATTTATGGCAGTATAATGTATCGTATTTCTGTTTGACAATAAGAATTGTGGTATTTATACATGGTTTTTTAATAACTGTACTTTTGTATTTGTAATTGTGGAAATAAATAAATAAAATTTCAATATTGATATTTACTTGCGCATACTACATTATAATGATAGTTGTTACGTGAACACAGTGGACACCCATTTAAAAAATAAAAAATAAAACTTATTTGGTTGATAGGATCTTAAGAATACCTACATTTCTATAGAAGAAAAAACGCAGATTTGTGTAAATATACTTAACAATGTGCATTTTCATATTACAAAGGGGGTGAAATGGGGATTTCAACGAACGCCCATTATGCCTATTATGCAAGCAAGGCGCAGTATTAGGATTTTAACCTTCGGGTGAGTAACATTTCGGTCAAACCTACATTCGGGTTTTAAAAAATTCGGTCAAATAAATATTCGCCATTTCAATATTCTTACCTCTATTTATTTCTCGGATGAATAAAAAAAAAGCTTACCATGGAGCGGGTTGCATGTAGTTGTGGCCGAGCATTAATTGTGAATCACTACAAAAACTGTACAGGTACCTGCATTAATATCAGTCACAGCAGAGCGCACAAAAATATCTGACACGTTTTATCGGTCCTAAAAATACTCATATGAGATAATTATTCACGTTTTGCGTCAATATCTGATATCTATGAATATGACTGTACCACTTTAGGCTCTTTTCACAATGAATGCCTGAAAACAAAAGAAATGAAACTACAAAATTTATAACAATGTTTTATTATTCGTTGATGTGTGTTAATCCAATATTTACAATTTATCGAAAAAAAAATGGTAAGAAGTATTGACAACGGGTTGAATTCTTGGAGCGTGTTTGCTATTACAATCGCGCTCATCATCTCTTTCTCACCAACCTCTTAACCGTTTGACAGAGAGAGACGGTGATGGCAATAATGGTTTCGTGACTGCGCGCGCGTTATATAATATGCTAATAGATTGCAATGTTTTAAGGTAAGTAAGAAGATAATTTATTTCTATATAGAGCATAAGTAATTATTTTCAGTAAACAAAAAAATAATCTGAGTTTTGAAAGGTAAAAAAACGAGTCCTTAAATCTGGTATCGAATTAAAAAAATCAATACGTATTTATTTACAGACACGAGAAAATATTTACAATTTAGTAATATTTAGGTGAACAGCAATTTTGTTATTTTAATAATAAAATGGTTTAGAGAAAGAGTTAAGTACCAAACTGCATGACTTCGTAAGGTTTGCAAAGGACATAGAAGACCAAAATGCAGCAAAAGATGGCTGTCGCTTTTTCCAAAGATGATTTTGCACAACCCTGCTGCATGGCCGCCGGGTGTTCTCCTGTGAACAAAAACGCTATTAAAATTACTATCATGGGCCCACACTATACTCGAGTCCAGAATTAGGCGAACCAACTTGACAGTTCATTGCACACAAATGTTGCAACAGTTTTACCAGTGCTGTAATATCGATATTAAAAAAAACTTAATATCGATATTAAAAAAAACTTAATAGGATTTTTTTTTTGAAATTTTTGGAAAAAACTGGTTGAACATCGGTAAGGACGCCGTTCGCCATTTTGTTGACACTTCATATATTATTATATCATTCGACTTAACTGCCATCGGTTTGCTGGAAACTATCTCCCGTTATTGTAATTTTTTCGATTTTTTTTTAAACGTGTTATCCTTTATGTCGTTTTAGGCCTAAAGCTATAGAAATATTTTTTTGCTATGTCTGGTATCATTTCCAGCTGTCAACCTAGTTCGCCTAATTCTGGACTCGAGTATAGCTGGTGCGGGTGCATGGAGCGGGCGCACGTCTGCAGGTGCGGGTCCAGGTAAAGTCCGTCGCACGCGACGCGTGCCGTTAGCGCCGGTCATACTATTTTGCAACAGAGGTCCACCCGCTCTGTGCGAACCGCGTCAGATAGGCCCTAAGAGATAGGCTCACTGGATATTTAGGAGAAGATACCTCCGACACAATTGGAGCCTTTACAGGACACTTCATTATGACCTAACCTAACCGACCAACCAACCTTCGGTCGGACGTGTAATTATGATGACGAAAAACTGAAACGTTAACATTGTACATTCAAATAATTTATTGAATCAGGCGTAAGTCCATAATCAATCAAATGAAACGCTTGCTTTGCTCACCCGCGAACTTATGATAGCTACGTTCACACACACAAGAGTTTGTGTGATTAAATTTGTGTGTATTCTTACAGTGTGGTGGATTGCTAAAAGTGGCTCCGAAGCGGTAACGTTTCGTGTGCTCTGCCTACTTCATTCGGGAATACATGAAATGTAATTTTCCTGGACAAAAACTGTTCAATGTCCATCCCCGTTACTTACTTAAACTTCAACCATACCAAATTTTATTACATTTAAGTACACACGTTATTGAATGACAAACATCTTCATAAACTTTCCTATTTACAATGATAATATTAGAATACTAAGTAGACGATATCGAAAATACAAACTGAGACATGGATGCACAGAAAAACCAGAAAAAGAGACCAGCGCTGGGAATCGAACCCAGGTCCTCAGCAATCCGCTGGACAGGAATCTAGACACGAATTTTTCCTATGCATACATATCTCAGGTTGCTTATTTCTACTACGCTACTTATGCAGCAGCACTAGCGACATCTATGTTCCGCTCTCATCGAGAGACGTCACACTCTTTCGGAACCAACCGCTCACCCAAACAAGAGATGTCGCTACTAAGCAATCAAATTATGGTTGGTTTTTTTTTTGCAGTCTTTTTGTATTTTTTATTTGAACTCCAAATTTGTTACTTTTACGGGTATCCCGTGAAACCATATCGAAAATGCAAACTGAGACATGGATGCACAGAAAAACCAGAAAAAGAGACCAGCGCTGGGAATCGAACCCAGGTCCTCAGCAATCCGTGCTGCGTGCTATAACCCCTACACCACCGCTGGACAGGAATCTAGACACGAATTTTTCCTATGCATACATATCTCAGGTTGCTTATTTCTACTACGCTACTTATGCAGCAGCACTAGCAACATCTATGTTCCGCTCTCATCGAGAGACGTCACACTCTTTCGGAACCAACCGCTCACCCAGACAAGAATCAAATTATGATTGTTTTTTTTTGCGCTGGTCTCTTTTTCTGGTTTTTCTGTGCATCCATGTCTCAGTTTGGCTAATTCTTCAGTCCCCAGATACCGAGCAAGAATTCTTGGTTTCACAGGGATCACCCGTCTACAAAGTAAGATCCAATTTGCGCATAGTTTAAATGCCAAAAAACATCCAAAAAAAAAGTGCCAATCACTTAGTAGACCTGACAAAAAAATTGTAACAAAAACTTCCAATTTTATTTAGTTTTTAGCTTTACGTGGAATGAATTTGGTTATTTTTTAGTAGCAAGAAGAAGTAAAAGTACTGTCTCCGAGCACGAAGAATTTCGTACGATGACCTTTCACTATGTATCTCTGTCGCTCGCGAGTATTTATTTGCCGCCGCGCTCGCACACATGAATTTGTGCGAATACGACGGCAAATATTTACGCGCGAGCGACACAGACACAAGTAAAGGTCACTGTACGAAATTCTTCGTGCTCGGCGACCGTACTTAAGAGCGTTTATACATGCTGAGCTGGCAACGTTGCATTTTTGTTAGTTTTTCTCGATTATTCCATTTAAAAAAAAAATTAAAAATTAGAATGTGGTCTGATAGAACTGTACTTAATAATAATATATAAGTTAATGTGTCTACTCCAATAATTATTCGTCATAGACTTTTATATTCTTTAAAAACGAACCAATGTTTATTAACGGTTTTTAAAAGAAATAAAAGTCTATCACGCATAATTAATTCAGTAGACACATTAACTTATATATTAAGAACAATTCTATCACACCACATTTTTAATTTTCATTAAATTTTTATAGAATAATCGAGAAAAACTATCAAAAATGCAACGTTGCCAGCTCAGCAGGCATAAACGCTCTTAAGAAGATGTGAAATCATGCTGAAACATAAGTTTAAGGTACTACAGGGCTACTACGAAACTCGAAACTCGAAGTTCGTGTCGTGCGGTCCCTCTGACACAACCTATTTAATACGAGAGCGAGAGGGACGGTACGATACGAACTTCGAGTTTCGTAGTAGCCCTGCTGTTTACCTACAACACCTATAGAAATATTTCTTGGGATGTCAGATGTATTATCTAAGCCACCACACTTGTCTTACTTGGGGTCAAGTTATGAATATTAAACTATCACCTATTTTGAGCCCTCGCCGTCCGCAGAGGAAGGCATGGTATGAACTTTCTTGGTATGCTACGTTTAAAGTAACTTTGTAGTTATTTCACGAGTATGGTTTATGAATTAAGGCAATTCCTTTAACAAAATTACAATTAAGATATTATTATTTTAATAACAATGATGTAATTTTTAGTTTAGACGACCGGATGGCCGAGGGTTTAGAGAACCTGACTACGAAGCTTGAGGTTCCGGGTTCGATCCCCGGCCGGGGCAGATATTTGTATGAATAATACTTATGTTTGCTCTCGGGTCTTGGATGTTTAATATGTATTTAAGTATGTATTTATCAATATAAGTATGTTTATCCGTTGCCTAGTATCCATAGTACAAGCTTTGCTTAGTTTGGGACTAGGTCAATTGGTGTCAAGTGTCCCAAGATATTTATTATTTATTAATTTAATTTGGTATTACCCAACGTAAATTAATTTGATTCAGCAATAAATTATACCTACTTGCAAGTACCTATTAGGTTATTGCCTACGACTCCATCTGCATAGAATTCGTTTATCGCTATCCCGCGGGAACAATGAAAAATTTCGGGATAAAACTATCCTATGTCCTTCCCCTGACTCAAACTATCTGTATCAATACCAAAATCATCTAGATCGGTTCAACGGTTAAGAAGTGAAGAGGTATCAAACAAACAAACAGCTTTACAAACTTCCGCATTTATAATTAGTGGGATTATACGACACGTTTCTGAAGGCTAAAATTATATTGATATAATCAAAAGTATATAACAAACATGTCGCTAATGCTTGAGATTGAATAATACAATCTTGGGTTTTTTTGACAGACAGTGACCCTGGGGGTTTCCAACACTGCAGCTGAGAAAAACGCAAATAATCACTCTGTATATAAAATTATCTCTTCCTCAATACCGTCTTTACCATAAGGGTACACAGGGCCCGTGCCCAGGGCCACAGCTCAGGGGGTCAATTTAATAACTTTTTTCTATTTTATTCAGTCAATAACCCTCCTTCGGGCAGTCGGGTAAAAAGGTATAATAAAAGATTTTATTCAATAGAAATCCTGTATCTTAATCATACTTACGTATACAGGGAGTCTCTGACTATGGGGCTTTAAAACCAAGGTTCGATTCAAATCGCATAACACTTTTTAAAAATAACAGTGATCATTATTATGATCAATTTTTATTTTCATACAGATTAAAATGTATTTTTCAACGCATGCGATACAATACAAAATTGACATTAATTGATAAACGTCTACCTAAGAGATGACAAATAAATGTCAAAAATAATTTAAAGGCCCCGTTCCAAGAGACATCAATAACACCGCCATGTCCTATACACTGATTTAACGATTAAACTTTGATGATCAATAAATTGTCTAAATTCAAGTTATTTGAAAATATTACAAAACAAAAGTAGTTTAGTTATGCGAGTAGAATCGACCATTGAATTTAAAGCCACATGATCAGACATCCTGTATAATTTGATGTGTATGTAATAAAAAAATACGAAATTCATAGCAGAAAAAAAAGCTTTCCAAAAGGGCCCAAAGTTCTTGTTTGCCTAATTTGGCCCAGCTTTTCCTATTCTCTGGGTACCGTAAATAAAATATACGTGTCAATTTGAGAACCTCCTCCGTTTTTTTTCGTCTGCTAAAAAGGTGACCAAGGCCTAATTCAAAGCCCGGATGACGGGAGCAAAAATGCACTTTTCACTAGTGCTTAATTAAGTCGGGGTACTTTGACTCATTGGAGGGTTACTTTGGCCCACATAAAAACCATATAAAAACGTAAATTAAAAACAAAAATGTGATCGATCAATTAACACCAACCACATGGCAAAGAGCCATATTCTCAAAGCAATAATAAAACCATGACTGAGTTAATCCCATGGGCCAAAGTTATCGACTATTGTATCGACATCCATACGAACAATTTTTGAATCAGAAAATTATTGATCAAACTTACTATCTTACATGTAAGGTTGTTACACAATATTACTTCAGGTACCTAGGTAAGCTTATTATATATTATTTCAGTTATCTAATTACATACTATAATCTATATTACGGGTCACGGGTATTCCAAAAAGGTACTTTTCCATAACTTACAAACCTCTTTCATACCCGTATCATATTTGCTTATCGCAATTATAAACAGCCGCTATCTGACATTGACTCAAGTCAATCAATGTCAAAAAAATACAAATAGCTCATTTTAATTTTGTTTAGGTCCAGTACATCGTGCTTTTCATCGACTTATAAAATGTGTGTCCTCGCACTTTTGAGACCCCCGGTCGTTCTCCCGTCATCCGGGCTTTGTAATGGGACAGTGGGCTGCAAGCTGCAACGCCCTATTGTCAATTACGAACTCCAGACTGCCAGTACTGCGGCGTGAAAGACAAATTAAAACCATCACACTATTTTTCCAAGAAAGCCGTCATGAAGGTCCAATCTTCAACCAAGGACCAGTCTGCCAAGAGCCTGGCGAATTAGAAGAGAGAGAGAGAATTCCATGTTTATAGATATTGATTGATGGTATGCGGATATTAAATATTCACTGACTGACTTTAGTTACTACGTTTGAAATGAAATGTTTAGTTTAGGTATGGAATTTTGGAGGGGGTCACCACTGATGGGGTCACTAATAATAATCCATCGCGGCTAGGGGGAAAAAATGATTTTATTTTGTAACTTTTTATAAGATTTTTCAATTTGACGCGTTCGATTTTGGAGGGGGGGGGCATGTGCCCTGTTACCCCCCCCCTCTCTTCGGACCGCGCCTGATATGGATGTTGTTTTGTTTTATCTAAATTAGTTACACTTTTATTTTTTATATTGCTGCCAGTTTAATTATTCAAAATGTCAACTCATCAAACACGCATTATAAAGAACAGGGAGGATCATGTCGCTTGAACTGGTAAGTGAATTTGAAACGAACAAACTGTGCAAATATTAAATAGAAGCGTTGTACGTTTTTTCATTAGATTAAAACGCTCAGTCCTTTTAACTGGATTGGTTGGATGAAAAACGAGTTGCGGCAGCTCAACACATCTGTTTTTTTTGCGAAATCATTTTTTTTTATTTAAACTTTAAAAATATCTGATGGTGATAATATTCAAAGATCGGATTAGAGCCAAATTCGCGGGACTTCGGTGCGTAAGCTTAGTATGGACATAGCTTTTAACCCCGAGATTTCATATGAAAAGTTTAAAGTTCATATTTAGTGTTTTAAGGTTACTTTTGTTCTTCGGTGTGTTAAGTTTGCACGCATTATTAAGTGACTGGTTTAATCAACTACTTTGGCTTGTTTACCGGACTTGGTGATCATCTTATTGCGACTATTTTTATTGACTGTTAAAGAAAGTATTGTTAAATAAACGATGTATTTAAAATGACAAAATCATTTATTTTGCGTTTTCTTATATTATCTACTTAAATTATGATATGTCAGGAAAAATTTCTGTAAAAAAATACGAGTCCCGGAATCCCGATTGTTATCCACGTTTATACTATGTTTAAGGTCATTCAGCCGAAATGGCACTACCTAAAGAAATTTGCGCAGGAGGAGAACCATATCAGGCGATCAGAATGCATTTTTTTGAGCCTATTTACATATTTTTGTAAATGAAATCCCCCTTTAGCTTGGTCACTAGAATTGCCATTTATTTAACCGACTGCCCGATGGAGGGTTGTTTTTCGAGCGTATGTATGTATGTCCATTTCCTTGGTCTTCGCTGCAGCTTAAACGGCTCGACGGATTTTAACATATGAGGTATCATTGGATTTATCATAACTGTCGGCGTGTCATAGGGTGGGTGTATATAATATTAAAATATGGCGTCTGCGAAAAAAAATATAGCGGAGGAATAAAAATAGTATTTTGTACAAGATGGGTATCAAAATGAAAGCTATTAATTAGCCCATTTTAAATATATGGGTTATAATACGTTTTGTCTACTGATTTCACAGAAATAACAAAAAAGTAATCAAATAAAACATTAAGTAAGTAAATTAAAAAAATCATAAAACCCGCCTGCCTTAAAAATTACTTCATCATCCCAGCCTATATAGGTACGTAACACAGCTAGGCACAGGCCTCCTCGCAGAACAAGAGGCCTTGGGCCATAGTTCCCACGCGGGCCCAGTGCGGATTGGGAACTTCACACGCACCATTGAATTGCTTCGCAGGTTTGTGCAGGTTTCCTCACGATGTTTTTCCTTCATCGCAAAGCTCGTGGTAAATTTCAAATATAATTCCGCACATGAATTTCGAAAAACTCAGAGGTGCGAGCCGGGGTTTGAACCCACGACCCTCTGCTTGAGAGGCGATAGGTCAAACCACTAGGCCACCACGGCTTTTTTTAAATTAAAAATGAAAATTAAAAGGAAGAAATAAGAACAAGTAGCTAATTTAAAGTTCAACAGTCGGGACCCATTCAAATCCCAACCAGATCAAAAATTCTTGGTAAGAGGTGCCGACTGTTAAATTAGCTACTTGAAAGAGTTCCAGAACACTACTTATTTTCTTCTTTTTAGTTTTTAAGGCAGTCGGGTCATTGGATTTTTTAATTTATAAAAGCGTTACTCTTTTGTTTTCTTACCAGACAGAACATGCACCCTCGTAGCAGCAGATGGTGCGTTGTTTGGCCCGCACGTATACAGGCCAGCGTCAGAACCTCTCGCTCTTTGCACCAACAGTCTACTTGTGCTCTTCATGCCTTTCTCTGTCACTAGGGAGATGCCGCCTCGCGCAGAGTCGAAATTTATCACCTGGCGAAGGAACATTTATTAACCTCTTCACCGCCAGAGTCATCCAGTCGTGAGACAGTCGCGACAGCCTATGGAATGCCTCACACGCCACGGTCATACATGACCAACATTCAACTCGAAATGAATCCTTCTACAATGGAATTAAATAAACCAGTCAAGAGCGTGTCGTACATGCCCAGGATAGGGTTCCGTAGCCATTACGAAAAATCAAATAATATTTTTCTAAAGGATTTCGTATTGTGTACCGAGTTTAAGTATATTTTATACATTAGGCTGCTATTTACTCTTAAACTACTAATAATTCTAAAGCAATCTTAGTCGCTATCATTTTTCTTGTTAATTTCATATATTTGCTCTGTACGCTACAGAAAAACCAGCGACAAATCAACTTGATTTTTAATTCCATTGTAGAAGGATTCATTTCGAGTTGAAGATGACCGTAGCGTGTGTGGAATTCTATAGGCTGTCACGACTGGATGACTCTGTGTTTTGGGTAGTTTGTGATACTGATATTGTGCGTATCACCTCGTTTAAATTAAGGTTAAATTTGTACTTTATGACTATCGATGAGATCCTGTAATTGGCCCTGTGTCGCTTTATTTATATTCATGTTGTTGTATAAGCTGTTGGTTCTTCTTTATTAGATGAATAAATAAATATCACTATTGGTTTAAAATACATAGTTCCCAATACAATTAACTTACAATTACGGCCCAATCTCTCTCATTCTGAAATCAGAATTTTACGCTGCAGTGAGACTTATACCTATAGGCCAAAATGTTAAAATGGCACATGGTATTAATCATTTTGAAAAAAAAAACGCTCAATGTACGCTAAATTTTTGATACAGGATTTTTTTGCTCACTCCACTTATGTTAACCTCAAGGTAATCTGATTTCAAATTAATTTGTTCAATTTCCAAAGAAATTAATAGGAAATCTAATATTGTAAAGTATCCAAGAATTTATGCAGATTTGCACATCAGGCAAGAACTGAGTTGGCTCTTTCGCCTTGCCAAAGTATTTTGGAGTTGGGAAAAGTAATTTTGTTTAGTTCTTATGAGACCGACTTCGTATCCAGAATCCCGATTTGGCAACGGCTTGGAACTGTGCTCTTGCGTTACCTTAAAGTTATGGTGAAAGAATTTAGAATACAATACAATTATTATTTGTACACCGCAATGTAGCAAGCAGTACATAAAACAGAGGTACATGAAAAGTTTTCAAGTCAAGCTATAGGCGCCCTTATCGCTTCAGAGCGATTTCTTCCAGGCAACAGGATTACATTCTGTTTTAGTGTCGATTAAAACGCATTGCAGGGTGTAGAAAAATGGCCAAGTGCGAGTTGGACTCACGCACCGTACAAATTTTTAGGTTCTATGACAGAGTCCCTTTCCTGGTTCCAAAATGTACGCAGTCTGGGGTAATTTTAGATGATTACTGATATAGTTAGATATACATAAAAATAGATTATGTGATAACTTAATCCATTTAATTCACATAATTTACCTACCTTGCTCACAATATTGAAAGAAAAAATTAACATAAAGCCTCAACTTAATCTTAATACATAAATGTAAAATGTAAGTTTGGATGAGAATGCAAACACAGTCAATAAAAAAATAATTGAATGAAATTTGGTAAAGTATTGCTAGTACTTAGAGTGTTATTGCAAATAAGATAGCAAAAGTTACAATTATCAAAAAAAGGAAAAAAAAACATTGTAACAAAAACTAATTTCCATGTCCACATTTTCACAAAATATTTACGCTGTTATTTTATAATATTAAAACCTTAAACGTTAGAAAATCTTTACATAAACGAAACGCAACAAAACGTAACCTAAACGTTGTTTTATCTCTAATATAAAACACGAAGTTCCTTACCTAACGCTTCACAAGGCAATAACGTTCAAACCAATGACCCGTTGGACTTAGAATAGAGTTTCCAATCCTTCCAAGGGTTACCTGCAGTCCCGTTAAAGCAAGGATTTATCGCCTAATCATCGTTTACGGGGCCGTTGTCTAAATCTATTCGGCGACAACCCTGTAATTTTCGGCTGCTGAAATACAGCAGATCAGTTCATTTTCGACGGCCTGCCCCACCACAGCATACTTATTATTTATGCGCAGTACAGTCTAACCATTTGATTGCTGACCCATCGTAGAACTTTCTCACAGTAAGTGTCATAGTAAATTTCCTTGTCCTTAAGGAATGCGATGTCACTATGACTTTCTACGAAATGTTTCCACAGTTGGTCACGATTCAGTTGGTTCGAGTGTACAGTTAAGTGCAAAAATAAGTAGTTATCTATTCGAACCACTAAAAAATATGTTACTACCACTACCGCCTTATTGCGTCGGAATATCAATCTGTGGTACTTATTTTTGAAATCTAACCATGATACCAAAACCTACTTGAAGATACTAATAAAGGTCTTAAAATACTCTTGATAAAACATATAGCCAGTAAGCAAGCTGTTAATAAGCTTTCAAGTGTTTCAACCACAACACGCTTGTTTTACATAATAAAATTACGCCCGATTCAAGACAAAGTAACAGACACATTAAAAAGTTAAGCGCAATTAAAAATGAATAGGGTACTCAGAAGTTACCTACTTTAATACATTAAGTTAAGTAACTGCGTAAAGATAATTTTCTGCGAGTTTACAAGTTATTAGTCAAACTGGCTTAAATACATTAGGTAATCCTAATATACTAGTTAGTACATAATATCTCGAACCCATGAGAGCGGAGCATCAGATTTCATTCCGATATCTAAATAGTACTTGTTCTAGAAATTAGGGTATCAAACTAAATTCTATCTCTATGATTTAATCTGCATACTAAATGTTGTTTTAATGGAATAACGGAATGATAAGTATCTCCTTCAGTCTCAAGTCACAGTCGCACTCTAACTAAAGCTTTCTCATAGCCATATTATTATATTGTAAATTGGTGCAGGGTGCATGGTGATTTAAAAATAATCTAGAGGACGTCCACTGCTGAACAAAGGCCTCCCCCTTAGAACGCAACAATGAACGACAACTCGCCACTTGCATCCATCGGCTTCCCGCAACTCTCACGATGTCGTCAGTCCACCTGGTGGGAGGCCTGCCAACGCCTCGTCTTCCAATTCGAGTTGGCACTCGAGAACTTTTCTCCCCCAACGGTATCTAGCTATATCTATACCTATCTAGATAATCTGTGTTAATGAATAAACATCTTCTTTTTTTTCTTTCTTCTTTCTATGAATTATGTTAAGTTATTCAACAGTCAGAAGTGTTGAATTGAACTGTTGAATTTTAAGTTACTTAAATAACATAACTACGGACCACTAGATTTGTTTTCTTTATTTTTTTCTT
Source organism: Choristoneura fumiferana (assembly GCF_025370935.1). Taxonomy (NCBI): domain Eukaryota; kingdom Metazoa; phylum Arthropoda; class Insecta; order Lepidoptera; family Tortricidae; genus Choristoneura; species Choristoneura fumiferana. The sequence goes on along the minus strand of NC_133481.1, from coordinate 15,657,786 downwards.
TTTTTGAGTAGTCGGGTTTTTGATTTATTCATCATCATAATCATCAGCCGGAAGACGTCCACACTGCTGAACAAAGGCGAACATTGTGGCGTTCTAAGGGGAAGGCCTTTGTACAAGAGTGGACGTCTTCCAGCTGATGACGATGATGAGTGGAAGTTATTGGCAAAAAACTTTCAAGATATCATCAACATACCTGGTCCACGTGAGTCCAAGTGATGGACGTGGGAGGCTCTGGTGTGTGCCGCACCGTGCATGTCAGGTTGATTGTGGAACCAGCTTGAATGAACAGCTCAGCGCCGCTAGAAATTGTTGTTTCTGGCTCTACAAGATTAGAATGAAATATGCGTTAGATTATTAAATTTATTTTAAGGCCTAAAACATAAAAAAAATATAAATTTGACTTGCTCCTTTGAGAAATAAAAAAGTCAAGCTATGCGAAATAGCCGTACTTGCGCTAAATATTTATAGTTTACAGTTTCTGTGTAATATAATATGTTACTACGTATGTTACGAGCAACTAATTATTGAATTAAGTATTCAGTGTTACCATTACACTATGGACTACGTCCGAAATAAATTTATTATTATTATTAATTTGCAGTGAAACAGTTGATTTTACCGCCTTGCCTTTGTTTGGGAGATAAAATAACAACGCCAACGCAACCAAACTCACACCCAAACGATGTTTATATTAGAAGGCCTGCAAAAGGTTAAAATTATTTTACAATGAATATTATAATTTAGTTACAAACTTCCGTTTTATAGAACCTTACTCGTACCTATACAATGTGGGGCCCAGAAACGGGGATAATATTAAAAACAGAGGTTCTATAGGTCATCGGTAATTGGATCATTATGGTCCCACTTATTTAATTAAAATTAAAACTTAACTCGTAAATTCAATGTGATCCTAGAACCCCACACACACTGCCTGTCACACTACAATTAAATACCGAACATTTTGCTTTACATTGCTTATTATTTATTATATTATTAATTATTTTTTAAAGTCGCTGAACTAATGTTATTCAGTTTGACGAGTACCATCTATGTTTTAATTATTTGCCCATGTTACAAACGACACCCAGTATATATCAAAGTGAAGAAAGAAATAAAAATATAAAAAATAAAATAATTGATAATTCATACAGTGATATAAAAAAAATGCTTCAGTCTAAATTAAGCGACTCCATTTCCCGCGTTTAGCTCTTGTAATGTCCTAATTTGTAAACAAAAGCCAGATAAGTAATTCGCTACCCTGTATTCTACCTTAATTAAATTGCTACGTGCAATTTCCGAACGAAAAAGCAAGTGTTTACTTAGCCGGAGGCGAGATAAATTGAGGCAAGTGTTAACTTACTGCTTCAGGTAAGTAAGTCACAAATTGGTGAACGGTTTTTGGTCGCTTCCTTAACTTAGTACTTTTAGATTTGGAGTGGAGTCACAGTGTTGACAATATTTTGCCTTTTCACTTCTTATGCTCTAAAAGTACCTAGGTCAATATCGCCTTACGAGGCGGGAGTAATATGAGTACTTTAGTCCCTAGGGAGTAAAAGTAATTAATTTTTTAATTTTGCTTCGAGTGACTTAGATTAACTCAAACAGCCAGTACTTGCTTAGTTTTTGGCATAAAATAAGATTGCGTGTGGACCATTTTTCATGACAAAAATGTTACGTTCTTAGTATACGTGGTCTTTGTTCTATGCTTTTTCCGCATAGAAGGTGGCGCCATTCTGTTTATTCCAGTTTGTGGTCCATACCATTTCGCCGATGCGATTTTGTCATATCTGTGTCTGGTTGGAAAAAATACTTACCGCGAAAACTTTGAAATTGTTGTAGAGCGTATTTGTTTATGATTTCATAAACGATTAAAATAAATTGATTAATTCTCACAATGTCGTCAAGTTATAGTGAAAATTACAATGTCGAGCAAAGAGCAAAAGACATAATTTATATTCTTTTTCCATCGAAATCAAAAAGGTTTATTTAAAAACCTAAGAAAATTTTGTGACTGGAGGAATAAGAAATGCATTAATTCTTTCACAGAAATTACTATTTTTTTTCTCGCAATCGAAGTGAAAAATAGAGTTTTCACCTCGAGACTTATCCCTCGGATAAATAGACACCCTCGCTGAAAGCTCGGGTGGCTAACCACCTCGGGTATATATTGGCTTATTTTAGTCTAGTCTAGATCTTATAATCCTACTGATATTATAAATGTGAGAGTTTGGATGTTTTTATTACGTACATTCGCGCCATAAAAACTCAACGAATTTGAATGAAATTTGGTACACACATATAGTTTATAGTCGGTAATTTTCCAGTCTTGGGGTCGATTGCCTGTGTCAGAAAATCGCGACGACGTGTTTACTTTGCAGCTTTAGTTTAGTACACATTAAGTTTTAAGTCTATTGTTGTATAATATTTATGCCGATGTTTTGAATTTCCTTGCGTTTATGGCGTTTCAACTTATTGCTTGGATATATAATCAAACAAATCAAATGTCATACCGACGACTTTGAAGAAGACGACACGTCCAACACGAGGCGTTGTGGAGATCTGCCACCACGTACAGGGTTGAGGGCCTACTCCGAAATTCAAAAATCAAAGTTCGTATCTCACCGACCCTATCACTCTCGTATTAAATAGTATAAGTGTCGTGTGTTGGTTAGGTTAAGTTAGTTTTATAATAATCCCGAAGTCATGAAAATTGTAAGAAAAATTTGGGAAAAATATTATTGGCGAAAAATTAAAGAACCGGTCTAACTAATGACATGTTTTACCGACGTTGTTGAAGACAGCATGTCAAACAGGCGTGGGAAATCTGGCACTCATATAAACCAGATTCTCTTCTCTGTAAAGCTTTGATGATCTAACTATTGACATGTCTTACCGACGATGTTGAAGACTGCGTATCCAACAGATGGAGTGAGAGATCTGGCACTCATATAAGCCAGACTCTCTTCACTTTGATGGTCTACCTAACTACTGTCTCACCGACGATGTTGAGGAAGACAGCGTAGCCGACAGGCGGCGTGGTGGAGATCTGGCACTCATATAAGCCAGACTCTCTTTACTGCACAGCTTAATGGTCTAACTAGACATGCCTTACCGACAATGTTGAGGAAGATAGCGTGCCCGGCAGGTGGCGTGGAAGGTCTGGCACTCAAACAAGACAGACTCTCTTCACTGTAGGTACAGCTTTGATGGTCTACCTAACTATTGTCTCACCGACGATGTTGAGGAAGACAGCGTGCCCGACAGGCGGCGTGGTGGAGATCTGGCACTCGTACTGGCCGGAGTCGCGGCGCTGCGGGCTGCGGATGCGCAGCGCCCACTCCTCGGAGCGCGGCTTGTGCTGCGCCTCGAAGCGCTGGTCCGAGGTGTACGTGTAGCGGCCCACTGTCAGCAGGTGGATGTCGCGGTGGCGCACCCATGACACCTGGATACAAAATGTTAGTTAATACCTTACCTCTCTACCCTTTCAATTTTTATATAACATAGGTACCTACATAACATGGTAGCAGAAGTAGGTGAGCGGTTGTAGAGGTCAAAATAATGTAAATACCCTCTTATTACCTTGTGCAGCGTTACGCTGCCGTTTATTAACCTTTTTTTGTCATATCTCGTTGTTGTATTTCTGGCGGTTTCGTATGTCTAAAACAAGTTTTACGAGTAGATTGTAATTTTCCTATTTTTTGGGTATTCATTTTTGAGAGAAACATCGTTGGAAGAATAAGAAAAGGAGCAAATATTTAAAGAATTATATTACCTTTAGCGCTTTTTTTCTCCGTTCTCTATTATGTTTCCTATGTATGTATGTAAACTCTTTATTGCACATAAAAATAAAATAAATACAAATACCCAGAAAGGAGAGCAAAGGCCAGCTTATCCCAAATAAAAAACGCCAGCAAAAAAAAAAAAACGCCAACAAAAAACGCCGCCAAAAAAGACAACTAAAAAGTAAAAACTAATTATGCACTACCTAGCTGTTGCCCGCGACTTCATCTGCGAAGAATTCGTTTATCCCTATCCCGCGGGGACTATGCTGATTTCCCGCAAAATTAGCCTAAGTTAATTTAGTATAAGTACCTAGTAATATTTTTTTTATCTAAGCGTCGTCGGTGTCGGGGGACCACTAAGGTCCAGTCTTGAGTACGTTTGGCTTTGTGAGATGGGGCACTGTCCTCTTGAAAGCAATAATAGTCGTTCCCGTAAAATTTTCTGACATTTTCCAGGTTATGACCTGCAGCGTGTTCTATATAATATTTTTGATTGATTTTGACTCTCCGATCAATGAACAACAGTGTAATAGCTTGTCTCTGGGCGATATCCCACCCCATTGGTACCATGACAGCTGCCGCACTTTGAAACCGTTGTACGGCTAATTTATCCACTGGAATGTCCCTCAATGAAACACCATAAACACGATCATTGACGCGTACAGATGACTTTCGACCAGGTCTAGGCCTGATTCGTGAAGATACCATTTCTTTGAATCGCTTGATGGTCCGCGATATAAACCTTATATTGATATCTAAATGTTTTAGCTTCTTTAATATCTCGCACGGTCGGAATTTTTGCTTGTGAAGGTTTACAATGAGCTGGCGTTTCGCGTCCGTTATTGAAAACTATATGAAAACAAAAGATACCAATCTGATATCTAGAAATCATAAGGACGAATAAATACTCAATGCAGAAAAACATAATTAATGTAAAAAAACCGTAATATTTAATTAAAATGCCGATACAAAACTAGGACACTTATCTGCCCAACCCTGTAAACTTAGATAAACCAAAAAAACAGTGAAAACATAACGACCTCACGCTTTTAAGATTTTACACGATATTTGCTGCATTCAGGAGAAAATAAAATATAAGATGGTACTTGATTCGGAAGAAAATAAAGTGTAAGATGGTAGTATCAGTTGCAAACTAAAAGGATAAGGAGATACTAAGATAGAAGACTAATTTCAGCCCCGCTAAGATTCTCCGCGAGGACAGCGAAGCGTTGCGCATTCCCAAGTTTAAATTGGAACTTCCCGAGTTAATAGTGATTCTATAATGTTTCCTTGTATTTAGTTTTAAGTAGATGCAGGAACTTTGTTTATTTAACACGAATTTTACATTTGTAAATTTATTAAAAGATTAGGGCACTTATTTTATTAGTTTTGGACGTCTTTGGGGTTAATATTGTTTGATTAATCGTCACAAAATGACATGCGTACAAAATAAACTCGTCAGCATTATTTTGATGCGTTTCATTTAAAAAGGTACGCAAATTTGTCAGTAAGATTATTATAATCTTAACTAATAATTCACCACAGATACCCGTAGAATATCAAGCTTCAAAATAAGCCACTAAATATCTCAAAGCACTTAAAATGTTAAATAGATTTATCTAAACACAACCCAACACAAGGACATCTTCAAAACTAACTTATCCCAGAAATCGAGATTGGCATCTTTAATTAATTAATTACAATAAGAATCAAATTGTTCCAAAAGATTTACACAATAGCAACTCTACAGAGTTAAGTAAATTTCATTGTATCCCCCCTTTTAATGGGGCCGCCCCCTCTTCATTAGAATCATGGCCTTGCATTTCATTTCTTGGAAACCCTGTTCTGTTGCTAGTTATTTATTGCTGTGTATTTTATTAAAGTAAGATGAATACAGGGACTTGGGAAGCGATATTAAAAAGATTTCAAGCGAGTTCTGAATGTTAAGATGAAATACTGTGGTGATATGAAATAGGTACATTGAGTTAGGGGTCGATTCAAATTCTAGTCTAGTTTACTGTTCTTTGGAAATTCAGGTAAATGTTCTAGTGTTTACCAATGGATGACACTTTGCTGTTGCTACTGTTGCTAATAACATAAACTTAAAGATAGCAACTACTAGCCCTAGTAGTACAGCTGCTTCGCGGAGCTCCTATTCCGCGCAGTTAAGGCGCTTCGCGCCTTGACACAATACTAACCTAACCTAACCTGTTAAACTTTATAGATATTTAATTTTCGGTAAAATTATTAATTACCAAAAATATTCGGTTCCGTTAGGTTTGAACTGTGACGACAACAACGCACGAGCTGAGCGAGTAAAGCGAGAAATAACTAGGTAAGTTATGTAAAATAAATGTTATTAAGATAAAGGAGCAATAAATAAATTAGATTTGTACGTATGATATTTTAATTTTTGATATTCGAATATGTTGACATTTATAACTAAGATATGGTTATCGACATTTTTAATAATTCGATTTTAAATTCTCGTTATTCAAATATTTTACCGAATAGGTCGCTATTGTGAATCTTTATGGGATTATTAAAATCTTCCTATCTCTGTTCTAGTATTAAACAAAAATCTACAAAGTTATTTTGGACATTTAATTGCAACCACTTTTTCAGTTGTCAAGTTTTATTTTCCAACGCTTAATTGTGCGTTCAATAACCGGATTATGCCATGTATAGGTAGAGTTATTCACGATGACGCGTGCCGTGGTTCTTATTACAGTGTCATTAATGTCTAATTTAACTAAATAATAATCTAAATAAATAATCTAACAAAATCACGCGTCTTCGTGGATGGCACTAGCTATATTATATTCAGTGCTGTAAACAACAGCTATTTCAGGTACTATTGACGACAAACTTCCTATTCACGGGAGAATGAAATTGATATGAATTAGTCAAACTTTACCGAACCGTTGCTACGGCGCCTTCGATTGATCAGTTATTTTATTGTGTACGTGATTTTAAATACAACTAATTACATGGATATCACCAGTTTCAACGTAGAATGTATCATGTTGGTAATTTAAGTATGTATGATTTTGGGAATGGCTTTGCTTTTTCCTTTCAAAATTCAAACATCGCCAACTAAAAAACCGGCCAAGACCGTGTCGGACACGCCCGAAATAGGGTTCCGTAGCCATTACGAAAAAAATAAGTAATATTTTTCTAACGATTTCGTCGATTTTCGATATTACCAATAAAAGAGTATGAGTATGAGTATTTTGTACGGAATATTCCAAATTTAGGTATATTTTATACCTTAGGATGCCGAAAATCGTTTTAGCAACCCCTTAATAGTTTTAAAAGACCTATTCAACGATACCCCACAAATATTGGATGAAAAAAAAAAACACCCCCACTTTACGTCTAAAAAAAATCAAAAACAATTTTTTTGTTTTTTACATAAAATTTTGTTTTTGATGGTTTTTATTATACCATTTTTCACAGACACGGCGAAACTATAAGGGTTCCGTTTTTGCTATTTTGGCTACGGAACCCTAAAAACGCAGTACTCTGCTCGTTTGAAAATGGCATGCGAGAAAACAAGCCTAAATAAATCTAAAGCCTAATTAAAGCTATGATTCAACAGTGCAAATAATAGCTCAGTTAATTAAACAATACCTAGGCGACCGAGCTTTGCTCGGGCTAAAACTCGTTAGTAAGCGATTTCCCAGAGATAAGACCAAGCTATAAGATCGATTTTTCATCCCCAAAACCCCTACATACCAAATTTCATCGAAATCGTTGGATCCGTTTCCGAGATCCCCGAAATATATTTATATATATAATAAATATATAAACGACCGGATGGCCAAGTGGTTAGAGAACCTGACTATGAAACTTGAGGTTCCGGGTTCGATTCCCGGCCGGGGCAGATATTTGTATGAATAATACGAATCTTTGTTCTCGGGTCTTGGATGTTCAACATGTATTTAAGTATGTATTTATCTATATAAGTATGTTTATCCGTTGCCTAGTATAGCATAGTACAAGCTTTGCTTAGTTTGGTTTAGGTCAATAGGTGTGAATGGTGTCCCATGATATTTGTATATATATTATATTTATTTATATATACAAGAATTGCTCGTTTAAAGGTATTAGATAGATAGATGAACAAGCAAAACACGATGCGATTTAGTTTTTTATGGGGAGTCTAACTATAATATCAAGATTGGAGATGTCACTAATTATCAAAATATTACTGAAAAAGGACGAATATTTCATTCTAATCTATAGCTATCTAACTAAATATTTCAAATTCAGTGTAAATAGTGAAAAGTATCAAGGTTTGATTAATAATCACATAAAATGAAAACCCCGAATCCCCAAGTTATAGACGTTTCTTGGTCATTTTTAAATCCAGAAAATCGTACTCCCTAGCAAGTACGAGTAGCTTGCCTTTCTGGGATTATTAAGTACCTATTCGTCTATCACCGCTGACCGTAACCTCATCATTTTTAGATCGTGCGGAACACAAACAATTTAAAACCCGTAACCACTTAATTTCAATCATGATCCCCGTAAAAACTCAACCGCGCAGCTGCAAAATTAATTTTATCCCGCCAGAAAAACTTATCCGTGGGTTTCATTTGGATTCTATAAAATGGGTCGTGACGAGCGGTTTCACTGGTCTTCGCGTTATCAATGGCGATGCTTAAGTGCCCACTTCCGAGGTAAAACGATCGCTATCACAGGAGGTAATCATAAATATAAAAGGCTAGTGCCTATAACGCGGCGGTTTATGCTTCTCTGGAATAAACTTGGATACAATTTATTTTATGCAGGGTTATTGTTCTTCGTAGATTGGACGTTTGTGAAAATCATAAGCGGTTATTTTAAGCGGGATATGAAAAATGCGTAGAGTTTAGCTGTATATCCTTCTTCATCATCATTAATTTAAGAGCTTAGCTTAAGAGCTTTATTTACTTTTTCCTTGGTTTGATCTATAAATGACCGTCTCGGCCTTCCCTTGCCTCGCCTGCCTTCTATTCGCCCTTCCAAAATAGTTTTTTATGTAACTGTGACGCCCCAGCATATTCCCTCTCCTATTTTCAATCGTCCTCAACAGCCGCCTTTCCTCTTCCACCAACTCTAAAACCTCCTCATTAGTTCTCCTTTCAGTCCAGCTAATCACCTTCATTCTCCGCCAGCACCACATCTCAAACGCACTCAATCTGTCTCAGTCCCGCTCAGTCAATGTCCAAGTCTCGCTCCCATATAATGCTATACTCCAGATGTACCTAGGTCTTAATGAATCTTTTCCGAATGTTCCTTGTATATCCTTCAGTAACTGGAATGTTAATACCCTGGAATTTAAATCCAATTGCCGGATCTCATGGTTTACAAGTGCGAAGCCGCGGCTAAAGTCTAGTATGTAATAAATGTTGATTATCAAAATTTGGCTCGCATCTAAAACTTCATACATTCACTAATGGCTAGAGTCGCGCGTCGTTAGGCGACCAATTATTGCTAATAGCTGTGAAACTACCCGCTTTGAGGCAAATATTGCGAAAGGATTTATTTGAATTTAAATAAAGCCATGGAAGGTTCGAGGATTTGAATTGTAGTTATCTACCTCACATTTTCAAACTTTTAGATAAATTAATAAAGAGTTATATTATATCATTTTTATTTTTGGTGTGTTGAGTCAGTTATTCCAAATGGTTTCAGTACTTCGGTTTTAGTCCGTTTGTGTGTCACAGCTTACATACCAATTGAAAGTGTATAACGTGTTCGTAAAATATATTTTATGCACAATCATTATCAGCCGGAATACGTCAACAGCTGAACAAAGGCCTCCCTTATAGAATGCCGTAATAAACTACAACACACCACTTGCATCCACCAGTTACCTGCAACTCACGATATCAATAGTTCATCTTGTCGAAGCCCTGCCAAGGGTTCGTCTTCCGATTCGTGGTCGCCACTCGTAGACTTTTCTCCTACAACGATGTGGCCCGTCCATTGCCACTTCCACTTGCATAATTATTTGAGCTATGTCGATGACTTTTTAGTTCTTCGGCGAATTTTCGTATTCTGGGTGCTATCCCGCAAAGAAACTTCAAACATAGCTCCCTCCATGGCTAGTTGCGCTGTAGTATGTGCTGTGCTACACACACACATACAAACTCCCATTTTGTAGTATTAGTTCTAAGGTTATACAATAAAGGCAGAATTAACACGGTTCTAATACTTATTTGACTGAACTCCCGACATCAATCCCGGCCTTATTTTATGGGGATCTGCTGCAGACATTGAGTCAATTGTTATCTTACAAAAGAGAGCAATTAGAGCAATTTATAATTTGAAGACGCGTGAATCTTTAAGATCTTTTTTTAAGGAAACAGATATCCTAACCCTGCCGTCGCTTTATGTTTTTGAAATAATCATGTATGTTAGGAAGAACATATGTGATTTCCCACTAACGTCGATAAGCAAAGGCTACTAGAACACAGGAAGCTTAAAGTTCCATCTTACAGACTGGCTAAAACCAAAAAGTCTTTTCTGGGAAATTGCATACGTTTTTATAATAAAATTCCAAAAAATATTATAAATGAAACGGATACAAAATTCAGATCTATTGTCAAGAAGACATTAATATCAAAGGCGTACTATAAAGTTAATCATTATATCATGGACAGGGATATTTGGAAATAATTCCGATCCGCATAGCGATCCTTCAATCGAACCTGTGTTATAGTGTTTAAATATAATAAAATATATCAGTAACTACAAGTATGTGCTGGTGCCTGCAACATGTTACTTGTATACTTGTGATGTATACATATCATTTAATAAGTTGAGTTTCTTGCCGATTCTTCTCAGCAGAGGTTTTTCGAACCGGTCATCCATCATTTTAACTGCTGGGCACAGCCTTGAGGGCTTGGCTAAGTTAGCGAGTTTGCTTCACACGTACCATTGAATGCTCGGAGGTTGTGCAGGTTTCCTCACGATGTTTTCCTTCACCGCAACCGTAAATTTCAATGTAATTCCGCATGTTTGACTTTTTTCTGTTTGAGACATTCAAACACTAGGCATTTTGAATTCATAACTAAGTTCTGTTATAGCCTAAATGAATAAAGATTTTTGACTTTGACTTTGACTTTGATCACAGCGTAACTCTGATTTTATGTATATAATTATGAAATAAATTTATTATTATGACAAAAGTTTTCGTAGAGATCTTTTTAATTATTTTTCAGTAGACTCTAAATCTAAAATCTCAAGATGAGGATATTTACTGTAACAAAATAAAACATTTCGTGGCAGATTCTCGATTTCGTTAAATCTACAGTGAATAAAGCAGACAAAACAGTTTTTTTTAATTCAAATTCCTCACAGAAATAACCATCCTATCACACAATAAGATGCCCCCGTAAAAAGTGGTTTAAAAAAGCTTAACGAAAAATCCATTGTATCGAATTCACACAATAAACAAAAAGATACAAAAAATCGCCTATCGCCTTTATCAGGTTAAAATGTGGAAATAGGCGTATCAAATACCTTTTATTCCAATGGATGCCAAATAAGGTTGGACAGGGATCACCTTAGGAAAGCAAAAAGGTCAATGCAACAAAAAATTCTGAAAGGGATCAAACAACTTATGGCAAATCCGAGGGTAAAATCGAGATTCTGTCGTACTAATGATTGATGCGGTTGTTTTGTGTAAAAAGTCTCGTGCAATCTGCCGTGTCAAAAGTCAAAAAGTCAAAGTCAAAAGTATTTATTTGCCAGAATACAGTACAGGAAGGTCTTACATGCCATGACAAAACATTGTATCTCTAAAAACACCCTACGATTTCAGATATCGCAAAAAAACTTTTTTTTTATAAAGCCTTATTTCAGTAAAGTTTTCACACATTACGCCTGTATACCCAAATGGGGTAGGCAGAGCACACGAAACGTTACCACTTCGGAGCCACTTTTAGCAATTTTAGGTTTTAAGTTTGTCAAAAACGGTACAATAGTGACAGGTTGCTGGCCTGTCGCCTACGGTATACCTTAACCTATATCCTCAGTCGCCTCTTACGACATCCACGGAAGAAATGGAGAGGTGTTATTCTAACCCGACACCACACGGGTAAAGTTAGTAAAGTTTTCTATCTGCATTATTAAACATACTTTCCCTCTATGTGGCATAGTCGTGGGATATCCTGTACCTATGTAGATTATAGGGTCTTAAAAGATAATCTCCAGTTAGAGTGTTTTGTCATAGCACGGCAGCAATGTGGACGTAACTTACTGCTCCAAATAAGAGATCAATCTTTAATATGATTTAATTCGTTTCTCTCTGATGGAAGTTGCCATATAATGGCAGGCGAGAGACTATTTTAAGCTGCGGGCTGTGTGCATGCGCATTTGGTCACTACCATAATAGCAAATTTATTGAATCAGGCGTTACTTCGCGAAGGTCTATATACCTGGTAGGTATCAATGAACTGTAAACAATTACTTTGCTCACCCGCGACCTTACGATAACTGAGTCTATGCAACAAATTTGTGCGCACGCAGCTCTCCCACCTCCACAGTGTAAAGCCGAGTTTACACTTGCAAGGAAAATCGTGCAAGTTGCATTACATTGCTAAGCCGTAAAACCAACGAGTATGTAGTGGACAATCGAGCGCCGCAATGTAATGCAACTTGCGCGATTTTTCTTGCAAGTCTAAACTCGGCTTAAGAACACACAACACACGCATCACCTAATTATCACCCCCACCGCACTACACTAAAGCGTTTCGAACTCAATCATCAGCGCAACACAACCGTTAACCATGCTCTGGTTAGCTTCAAAACGCATCAGTGTAGCGTGGTGGTGGTGATATAGTTGGGTTTATATGACTTTTGTGTGTTCTTACAGCCAAAAGTCACACCCAACTGGAGGAGCTGCAAATATGTGTTGCTGCAGCTATTTATTGTATAGATATTGTTATGATTGCCGATGAACAAAGTGCCTAATTATTTATAATTCATTGAAGTAGACCTCCCACAAAGTAAAGCGTGATGTAATTAATCAGACGGTATTTCTTTAAGTGTTAGGAAGCACTGTTATACAGTGTGTTGATATTTATATACAAGTACAAGAAGTAACCACAAGTTGGTTTTAATGCTGTAAAGCGATATTTGCAATAATTTTTTAAGTTTAGTTTTAACTACCAAATCATTTTTTTTTTAATTGTTTGAGCCGCAATGTAATGCGTACAATAATTTGATACGAGAGAGAAGCGGTTCTATGACTGCTGTCACGTCAGCGCAAGCGCGACGTTTCGTATAAAAACATAGTAGTGATAAGTGAAAGTAGTGATAGTGATACACTGTGTGTTAATTTATTTCAAGGAAAAAATAAGTCTAATTTTTACTCGCAAAATAGCCACGGCACCTGGCGGTTAGTTTATACCAGGTAGGCCTTTTAACCGGAGCTATGTTATAATTAAAACATAGATAGTACCTACTCGTCAAACCAAACGACATTAGTTCAGCGACGTTTAAAAATAATTACTTTTTACTTCTATTTCACTGTAGAATTTAATCGAAGAAGCAATGTAAAGCCTCATTTTTGATGTTTGAAGCGTGACAAGCGTTGTCAATTGGGCTTTAGGATGGTGAACATTGATAATACCTACTATTTAATTTATATGAAAAAGGGAAAATTTAATACTCAATTATTTTTAAAAGTTACTAAACTAATATCATTCATTTTGACTAGTTCGATCTAATTTCAATTATTTGCTCCTGCTAAAGGGCCCTTCCTGTATTTGGCGGCACCCGAAAGGGTTTGAAACTACCTTAATATGTTTATTAGGGTTTTTACTAACTACCCTTAAAGTTTGTGGTTGTAACAAAAATACACGCTGTGTTCATTACCAGCTGAATATCGTATATCAAGGGATAACAAAACTATATGAAGCACACAATAACAAGATAAACCGTCTAGACTTCTTGTAGAACGCTTGTGTTTCGATCATCAAATGGCATTAGCTGACACCCGTTTACATGTCTCGGTAACTTTGATTAGACAAGTAGAGATGAAACGATACGAGTAAATACTTACTTGATACATTATTTACGATACCAAGTAAGTGAAAACCACATCCTTCTAGGTTAAGCTTCCTGAGATTAACCCGAACAAACACACAGACAAACCGACAAAGAATAATTCTAAAATCTTTGTTTTGGATTTTATACCACACTAATGAATACGCACTCCGCTTCTAGTGAAAAGTGAGTTTTATTTATTTGTAATTATATTTTTATGAAAAAATGACTTTCTGCCAAGTTTCTTGCGGCGCATTCTTCTTGGCAATGATGGTCTTTCCGAAAGCGCTGGTAGTTTAAAAAAATGACGTGTAAAAGTGCCCATTGCGGCCTATTTACTGAATAAATCATTTGAATTTGAATTTGAATTTTGAATTTTTGAAAGAAAAAAAACACCGTACACCGACTTGTTTCAGATTATTATGCACAGATTACTAAGGATAATTTTAGTCTGTGGAAATAACTCACTGTTCTATTCCTTAAGTTCTTGACACGACACAGTAGCCTTACAGGGTGGCCGACCAGCCCCGTGATATTTCTCGGCGTGCTGGGATCGAAGTATGGAGCGTCTGCAGACCCCTGCCACTCTTGGAGGAACTCGGCTCTGAAGCGACGCGAGGAGATGTCCACAGTCGTGCTGTCCGTTGGTGCATCAGTGCCGGATCCAGCTGTTGGAAAAGTGACGTGATTTACATGCGAATGCTGCTTATTAACTTATCTAAACGTAATATACCTAACAGTATCGTTAAATTAAAGTTGAATCTCTACTTTTATACGTCCTTCTGCAGGCACAGGCTTCTTCTCAAAATGAAAAGCCTTAAGACGTAGTTCCCACGCGGTGTGTAATGATCGGTATTACAACATTTGATATAATTTGAAAGGATAGGAGCTTTTATATAATTTAACCTATTACAAAAAGTTGGGAAACCCCCGACTTTGTCACTACAAAGTTCAATATCTCAAAAACTGCAAAACCGATTTCGATGAAACATGTCTATGAACCATTGCTAGAAAACCTGCTATAAAATAAAAAAAAAGCATTCAAATCGCTCCACACGTTTAAGAGCTGCGGTGCCACAGACAGACAGACACACATAGCGGTCAAACATATGACATCCCTCTTTTTGCGTCGGGGGTTAAAAATAAACCTAACCTAACCTAACCCAAAGTACATCAAATCGAATAACTAACAATAGAAATAAGTTTGGTTTTTAAGATAAATTACATTATATCAATTGAAAGTTATATCAATTGTTGCATTATATTAATTGTTGTTATATCCTTCGTTACGCATCGTTCCCACGCAACCAGTGCGGATGGGGAACTTCATACGCACCACTGAATTGCTTTGCATATTTGTGAAGAAAAACTTCGTGATGAAATCATCGCCACGTTTTGCTCCCCTGTAAGTAGGAGATGCGAGCCTGGGTTAAATCCCACGATCATGTCCTAGAGGCCATAGATCAAACCACTAGGTTACCACGACTTTTTTTATTTTTGTAGCTTGTATTTTTCACACAAAAATTTAGTTTTCTTTAGCTAATTACTGTATCGGCCAGTGTATTATCGAATGACTTCTTGACTACCAAAAGTCTATTTTATAATAAGTGGGTACAAGTTAGTAAGTCTGATAAAGGAACAAGGTAAAAAAAAAATGTTGTATGTAAAAACATAAACGTACGTACGCGGAAATAACCCAAATTTAATTCATATAAAATTAATAAAGACCGCGATAGTCGAAATTTTAGACTCTAAAATATTGTATCAACCAACCAAATTGTTTGAAAAAAAAAATTTTGACAAGCAACAAAATGAAGGTAGTTACAGTGTACTCGTAGATTAGAGTAATAAAATTGATACCATTGGTTATAATGTGTCTACAAATATACAGAGTAATGAAATAAAACCAGTGAACTAAAAGAATTTCCTTGCTCACCCGCGACCTTAAACCTTAAGACCTTAAGGACGCGGGTGAGCAAGGAAATTCTTTTAGTTCATTGATATGGACCTCCGCAAAGTAACGCCTGATTCAATAAATTAAATAAAACCAGTGCAAAATAACATTTTTGCCACAGCAATAAACGCTTACGAATCATAAAGTATACTAAGTTGCAGTCTGACATCGCTACGTTTTAAAATTGCAAAGCACCCCGTATAATGACTTAGGACAAAAACTGCCGTCTCTTTTAAAAATTAATAGCTCTCTTTGAATGTGGTCTTTGAGGAGACAAAAGATACGCGAGCTACTTCCCTAGTCTATATCACGTCTTATGATACAGGCTGTTTCACCCCCTCATTCAGAGCCAGCCGACCGCGCAGGAACAAATATAAACATAACAAGAGCGACACAAAGAATCCAGTATTTATGATTTACGAGAGCAAACGTCATTCCGTTGAGGCGAATTGTTAACTTACATTTATTTGGCAACGGAGCAAGAAAGAACGCCTTTATTGCCCGGGTTAACAGTTAATAATGTACTTTTACGCTTAGGATTTTCGTTTCATGTTACAAATATTTTGCCTTTTGATGTTCGCTCTGCACGTTTGGTTCGTTCGATTGGTTATGCGATCGTATGCTATGAAGCCTCAATTGAAGGCTATATTTGCCCAACCACGAAGGTTGGCTGATGATATTTTTAACAACATTAAACCTCCAACAGAAACCTACTCTACAGGCTTTTAAACGACACGCACGTTATCATTTATTTATTAACCTGAACGTAGTTTGTATTATAACTACTGAAAGTTAAGTCAATTCTCTATATTTCCATGTTACAAGCAGTTATGTGTAAAATTTCAATACGGTATTTGACAACTCCTGATTTTGCCATATCTTAATATTATTATGAAAATATAGATATACAGATAGTGTTTGGCGAAGAGAAAATTTAAATCGGTTGA
Source organism: Choristoneura fumiferana (assembly GCF_025370935.1). Lineage (NCBI taxonomy): Eukaryota > Metazoa > Arthropoda > Insecta > Lepidoptera > Tortricidae > Choristoneura > Choristoneura fumiferana. Next base: position 15,641,059 of record NC_133481.1, on the reverse strand, counting down.
AAATTGGATTTATAGTGATTTTTTGAAAAATCTATATACCTGTCTCTTTCTCAAACGCTTTTCTCTATGCAGCAAGTATGGTGGTACTGGCGTGTGACGTCACATGCCAGTATGTCTTTCTCTGTCTAATCTTGAATTTCAAACCTTTATAACTTTGTTATTTGTAAAGGTAGCTTAAAAATTGTTTTTCTATTCGATAACAGGCATTGTTTAGTTTAAATTTATAAAACATATACAAAATAGTCAAATACCGTATTAGGTCCAATTATGGTCTGGATAAATTGAACTATTTAGCCGGGCTGGAACGCGATCTAGACATAATGTTTACACTAATTATTATAAATCTTTTAAACAAAATTACTTCTATACAAACTCAACTTCTGAAGTAGCATGCCAAAGTCAAAGCAACATCAATATAAAACCAAGCATAAACAACTAAATAATAAAAGTTATTTCTTTGATGTAACCACGACTGCTCAACTAAAAGTCTCCTGCAGATTATTAAAAAGTAATAGAAAAAAAAAATGTGTTGCTTTTGGCTGCATCTGTAATAATAAAATAACCTAAGATTTGTAGAGAATGGATGCTTAAAACAAATATCAAAGAAATGTTGCCACTCCCTGTAGGTGCCACAAAAATACAAGTGGTATAGGAGGATAAAATTTACACACTTTTAATCTATAATTTACATTCTATGGTAATGAATTTTGTTAAAAGTCTGGCTGGAATAAAGTTTTACTAAATGTAAAATAATTTATCTACGTCTAGGTTAAAAAGAAAACCAATCATAATTTGATTGCTTAATAGCAACATCTCTTGTCCAGGTGAGCGGTTAGTTCCGAAGGAATCTTGACGTCTCTCAATAAGTGGCTAAATAAGAAAAAAGCAAGCGTATGTGGTGCATAGGAGAAATTTGTGTCTTCGATTTGTGTCCAGTGGTGGTGTAGGGGTATGGCACGCAACGCGGAATGCTGAAAACCTGGGTTCGATTCCCAGCGCTGGACGCTATTTCTAGTTTTTCCGTGCATCTATGTTTCAGTTTGTATTTTCGATATGGATTTCACGGGATGAACGTAAAAGTAACAAATTTGGAGTTGAAATAAAAATACAATAATACTCCAAAAACAAATCATAGTTAAAAAGAAAATCAGAATATTCTGATTCAAATTAGGCTAACGACGTTCAATCTGCGCTTTGCATTTATGAATGTCATAAAATTTACGACTGGTAGCTGATAAAGATAAATTGAAATTTATGACTTGAGCGTAAGTAGGGCGTTCCATCTTATTTGAAGAGATCTTTGGTTATACATTTGGTCAAAATCTCTATCGTGGCATCCCCACGCTATGCAAAGGGTTTACTAAATTACTCATTTAGTCAATTAATAATTTAATGCAAATAGGTTGGGTGCGTGAAATCTCGCATGTTTCTCTTTCTGTGAAGAATTTATTTATCACTATCCTGCGGGAACTGTGCAATTTTCCGAGATATAAAACTATTTTATATCCTTCCTAGGTTTTCAAATAACTCCTTACCAAGTTAAAAAGTTACAGTAAAGTTACAATGGCAATACATTATTCACTACATCTCTACACTTAAAAAATTGTAGATTTGCAACATTCATTTGTTTTTAATTTCGAAACAAGAAAAACTATCATAGACATTAAACAAGTGAATGTCAATGCATAAAAAATAAACGCTCGTAGGTAAGCACCATAGAAAGCGGTATAACTCCAAAAACAAAAGACAAACGACTCCGATGGTATCGCTCTTGAGCCCCTAGACCCATTCCATCGCAACGGTTCAACACATACCGATAACACTCATAATTCATGATTATTCAGGGTAATGCCAACGTCACACATACGTACCAATGAGGAAGAGGAAGCCATGTAGAAGAGATAGCAATAAAACGGATTTCGCTCCAGTGTAGCCCATTCCGGTGGCGTTCTGAAAAATGGTACTGCTTTAATATAGGAATTTGTTAACGGTTAATGGTTTTAAATTTGAATACGGATCTTTTTGTTTAAGTGATGTTCTATCGTACAGAGCATCTTGAATCATGTGGGTATGCTTAATTTAAGATTAAAGGTTATTCAATGAACAAGTATGAATGAAGTAGTAGTTGAACGGTAGCTAGGTAGTTGGTACGCAGATGATCATAAATTAAACGCTCTCAAAACATGTAAAAGATTAAAGTTAATTTTCAAAGAATTACAAAAAAAATGTTTTATTTTCGCAAAATCATCATTGCAAGGAAGAATGTTTTCCAAGAAATAAGTATTAGGTTTTTTTAATAAGATTGAAAAACGCTCATTTTGAGGCTTAAAGACTTGAACCCTAAAGACTCTCGAGGCTTAACGACTCAAAGGCCGCAAAGACGGTTTTTTGCATCCATACGCACAAAATAAGCAAATTTAATTATCAAATATAGTTGAGTCTTTAAGACTCTGGAGTCTTAAGAGTTCGAGTCTTTAAGCCTCGAAATTAGCGTTATCCACAATTCTAAATAAGATTCTATTTCTACGTTACTACTTACCTACAATTGATCAAAGTTGTGTAAATTTTACTATACAAGCAAGCAAGTATGCAATACACATCTATGCGTATCAGTATTATAAAAAAGAAATGAATACTTAGTCTAAGAAACAATCAAATCTGATTTCACGTACAAAAGTATCATACAATTTTGAGGCAGCGTTTTTGATGATAATAATTACAAATGATAAATAATAATATAACCAATGAAAAAAAGAAAAACAGTTTACAATCAATAAACACACGACTTAAACTACCGATCATTAACTTTTTATTTCATGTTTTGTACATTGTCGTAAAACAAAATTTTAACAACAAGCATATTTTATGAAGACCCAGTTGAAAACTTAGCACTTACATCGATACTAAATGAATTAACTAATGCTTTTACTAGAAAACAAACAGTATTATACAAAACACAGCCGTATTTTCAATTCCAGTTGGTTCGGGCCGAACACTTCCTACATTGAAAAATTTGCTCAATCGAACACAACCCTTATTGAAATTCAGCGCCGATAAAGAACTTCAAATGAAGCAATCATCTCAAACTAAACCGACCCCCATTTCGTCAGGCCCCATAGAGTAATAAACTACAAATGCCTTTTATTAGAACTGTAAACAGAAAGGGACACGGACCATAGAGTGGAATTCCAATTTGGGAAATGAAAGTTAATTTGATTTGTTTCTGGTCCTCACGCAACGTCGCAGGGAAGCTTTTAACTATTGCGTTATTGGTATGGCCAGGACAATATTTGAGATTAAAAATAAATTGGTCGTAATATGAAAAGGTTTTTTTCTTTTTTTAGTAGGTGTTGCCCGCTACTTTGTCTATCCGACAGAACCTTTGAATTTTCCAAGTGTTTTTTTAATCCTCTTAGACATACAATAAAATGTATATTTTCTTTCTTTGTAAGTAGGTAACGTGAACAATCACGTGTCATGAAGGGTTCTCTATCGTTTGCCCGAATTTCATATGCCCGAATGTATCGTTTTCTAGAATTTTCATTTACCATTAAGTAATTTATTTCTGAAATAGTAATTTCTTCAGAGTCGATATTAAACTAACCTAACCTAACCTATATGATGACATTTAAAAAAATCCTGAAAACAGCATGGTTCTATATATTTTATGGCAAACATTGGTATGGCAAGTGAAATTCGGGCAAGTAAAGGTAAACGGTCATAAAGATGTCATTCAATTCTACAAACTGTGACCGAAATTTTTAAAGATTGTTACGGTCGTCAAAATGTCACAATAATAACAGATGTGATCATTTTCGTTCTCTTACATAGCTCTTTTTTTGGTTTCGCCGTACCCTGGTTGAAGTAACGAATGAAAATTGTTTTTTTTTATTGTGATAGGGAGGAAAACGAGCAAGCGGGTCATCTGATGGGAAATTAACACCATGAATTGATAAGTATTGCAATTCAGTGTTTCGTGGTTTCGTATTTATGAAATTAGAATTCGAAATTCCTTTTCAGTTTTCAAATAAATGGGATACGATTCTCTAGAATTGCGGGATTTTGCGTAACGACGTGTGCACGGAGTTTTACTCTTTTACCGTCTCGCTTGGAAACACAAGGAGCGGTTTTGGTGAGCGAATAAAAAAAAAACTAGATGAGAACCCAGCTTCGCTCGGGTAAAATGTAGACTCATAATAATATTAGTTTGTAATTTTTTTCCAGTTTAAAGACTATAAGACTACTTATGGAAACATCTGACGTATATTCCCAGCCTTAATATTACCACAAACACTTTCACAGCTAACCTATGTATCGGTATTTCACCAGTCAATATTTCTCCTAAATCTTACTATGATATCTCTGTCTCACAATCAAAGATATTAGACCTTAGAGGACACAATGGGGAACGGAATACGAACCTGTGACACTTGTGACACGTGATGACGTGACACCAACGCCACATTGATTTGATGACATTGACATGTTTACCTACTTCGCGACGCCATTATATAGGTACTTAGCAAATTTTTTACGCTCTTCAATTTCAATTTTGTGCATTTCGTTCGAGTCTACCGTACACGGGTACGAAATTATTAATATAAATACGCCCTATTTCACCATCATTGATTTAGGGGCTGTTTCACCATCCATTCATTAGTATTAACTGATGGTTAAATGTGATGCCGTCTCTATTTGTTTTGTTCGAATAGACGGAGACGGCATCACATTTAACCGTCAAAAATTAATCAATAGGTGGTGAAACAGGGGGTAAATATAATAATTTTATTTTACCCGGGAAAGGAACTAAGTACCCTATTTCTTTATAAAAGTAAAAATTACATTTGACATTGGTGTGATATTTCAGTGGTTATTTATTTTATTCTATAACTCTAACGAGTATACTGGTCGCTCTTCAGTTAAATTTTAAGCATATTTTACGATGTTATAATAAAAATATTATTTAAGGCAACTGGCTTCAAGCATTTTTGGTTGGCATAATAATATATTTATTAGTAAGAGGTCCACTATTTTCAGAACTACCGTATAAATAAAAATAAATGTTTTCCTGATTTATAAAAGTTACTTTTTACTCCGGAAAAGTGTATAATAATACCCGCGGAACGTAAACGAAGTCACAGACTGCTATTCAGTCATATTTTGGATGAAAAAAACTGCCCAAAATATATTTCAAAATGTACCGAAGGTAAAGCTATTGGTCTTGTTAAAATTTGATTTCGGTGCAAACAAACTTCACAGAATATAATATTTTATGTTAAAAAACAGTAAAAATGACTAAAATACAATAATGGGCTAAAACTTAATATAAACTAAACTAAAACTACAAAGTAAACGCGTCGTTGAGAGTTTCTGCCACAGGCATTGACTCTAGGGCACTGGGCGCATAACCTCTCTGAACTGCTATTCCAAGTCTTTGAGAGAGGTAAGTACCAGCTCTAGGGTGCCCTGAGCTCTTTCGAAATAGGTACACAAAAAGTTGAGATACTTGAAATTAACTAACTAAGTTCCAGACAGTTGGGGACGTGCAACCGGGTTTTTAGCCGGTAAGATCCCTCTTGAACTTCGTATGTTGCCGTCCAGCTGACGCTTATGTACGCGAGTGAAAGCGGTAGTAGCTCCTCTGAGCCATCCCCAGTCCCTTACCAGTAGTCCTTTCCCGGCTGCACGCCCCCATGTCCTATAAAGCACCTCATTATATATATATATAAAAAAAAGTAAACAAAAGCAAGGACTTAATATCATTGGCCCTTAAGGCGACTCAATCCCAAAATAAGCAGGCTAACTTGAAAAAAAAAACGCTGCGTTCCCGCTCGAAATTTCCAACTCTTACGTTACGAAGCCTATGTACGTGTACGTGTAGTTAGGTAGAGCTGTGATAAAAATACATTCCTTTATGTTGGCTGTAAACAAAATTGCTCCGTAATGCCTGTGTCACGATCGTTACGACATGCACGGGAGTACTGAAATAGTAGAATAGAAGAATTGTTGAATGAATTTGGAAAACTTTTTTCTTTTTTGCTTTTTACTTGGTTACGTTTTCTGTTTTGTTTTATGTACCTACTAGCTTTTGCCCGCGGCTTCGCTCGCGTTAAATTTTGGGATAACAGATTAACTTTCTACCATTCATTTTTTTGTGTTTTGATTGATTTTTCGAAGGATTATTATGGAAATACAGATACAGATAGACGTTATGTTAGTATTACCTACTTGCATGGCAAATTTGAAGTCTCTAGGAAGGAAGGAAATAGGGCCATTTTAAAGTGAAAATATAAGCCCCATTAATTTCATATCCCGTGGGAATATCAAAAAATCCTAAAAACAGTTCTTAGCTGTTAGTATTACCTACTTGCATGCCAAATCTGAAGTCTCTAATAACTATAGTTATGGAAATATGGCTATTTTGAAGTGAAAATATAAATCCCATTTATTCCCTATCCCGGGGGAATTTCGGAAAATCCCTTCATAGTGTGCCTCTATGGCACTCAAGGTAAATATGTGCCAAATTTCCAGTCATTAGCTTCAGCGGTTTGGGCTATGCGTTGATAGTCAGTCAGTCAGTTAGCAGGGCTACTACGAAACTCGAAAGTCGAAGTTCGTGTCGTGTGGTCCCTCTGACACTTATACTATTTAATACGAGAGCGAGAGGGACCACACGACACGAACTTCGAGTTTCGAGTTTCATAGTAGCCCTGCAGGACTTTCAATTTTATATGTATAGATTACCCGTATCTCAGCTTTGTCATTATTATTATTATTAAAAATAAGTTCATCACAGCTTTGATAGGAAAAATGTCCTTTGATAATAATTCTATGTTCAATTTCTAGCTCACTATCTATTTATTAACATGAACTACCCTTCCGTGAGCTACGTTTTCGGTTAGTTAGACATGTTGCTACCTACTCCATGCGTCAGCGATGTAGAAAAGAGCAACAGAAGAATTTTGTTCAAAAACTGACGTTGGTAATAAAATCAGGCGCTGTTTTTTGAAGAACACTGGTTAAATTTCTATTTGTTCTTGCGATGCGTGCTTTGTTGAAGAGTGAGAGATCGACCCAACAAGCCACAGTGACTAACGAAAAATTCTTACTTCCTTGATGATTGGCAATCTAGCACCGTCCCCTTTAAGCGAACCTTTTTCCACGCACGTCTAAAGTATGGTACTAGCTTCCTGAGACAGTTTATCCGGAGCGGTACAACTTAGGGATCTTTAAAAAACGAGCCTATCAAGTCTATCAAAGGGCCGCACCTGTGATACCCCTCGTGTTGACAACGTGGTGTCGTGGTGTCCACGGGCAGCGGTGATTGCTTCCCATCAGGTGACCCTCATGCTCGTTTTCCCCCTCTTATGTAAAAAAAAGAAAAAGTTCTTGTGATGTACCCTCAGTTAACTTATAGAAAAATAGATAAGTATGGCGAGGGACAGAAGAGTAATTGAATAAGCAGGGAAGACCGAATGAATCGCTATTGGGCAAATTGTTCATCATCATCATCATTATGGTACATGGCGATTGGCAAGCGGATTGGCGAGGATTTAAAGGTTGCCAAGAAAACGCTGCCATCTTCTGGTACTGTCCCTCAGCCGGTTTCTACGGCACCCACGGGAGGAGAGGAGCGGGGACTATAATCTAACGTTGGTGCCCCACGACACATTGATGACACGCCAAATTGGTAAATATAAATAATTGGCTTTAGATTAAAAGTTTAACCTTCAACAAAAATAGAGATCTGTACAAGGTTATAAAAGAGAAGAAGATAAAAGATACCTCGAAATTCGAGAAGTCAGATGTCCGAACGTGTACAAACACTGTATGTTTAACGGTCTCGATTTCATGTCCGTAGTTAACCTGAGACGTGGGTACTTCATCTTCATTACTAGATCTAAGTAATTACTGTTTCTTGCGGAGAAAATTATACGGGTCCGTATTCGAGGTTATATTAGGTTTGTTTTTTATTTCATTAACAAAATGGACGACTGATAAAGACGTGCCAAAGTTTATTGGGATAGTTTTATAACTTACCGTGTAGATTGGAAGCTTCTTTTTTCTTGTGTTTTTAGTATAATAAACAATAAATTTTTCTTAAGATGTGGGTCCAAAATTAATGTTAAAGATGATATGTAATGTAAAACTTGTTGAAGGGAGCCGTGGGTCTTTTTTTTGGAATGATGTTTTGGACCTTGATGAGCAATAATTACTGACTTTTACTCAATTTTATATAGATGATACACACACTCCTAAAAGTTCAAAATATCATAAAACTGCATACGACTGGTATTAAGTATAGTTTTAGCCAACGTAAATTTTATTACGTAAAAACGAATGAACTAATTTAGTTTAAAACCAGTGTGTTTAAAGAAAATAAATTATGGAAGAAATTGTCTATGTTTCCTCCTTTGTCCTAAGATAGTCGTAACAATAAATGCAAGGCATCAAACATAAATTATGAATAAACCTAAATTTACTTGCACCACATTTTAATTGGAATAAAGACTAACATCTCATGCATTTCAAGTACTACCAAAACAGAACTACCACGTTTATAACAGGTCTTATGGAAACTACCTTTAGAGGTAATTCACCGAACAACCTATGATACAGTGTTACTGTTAATTGTGACTTTAGTTTATTAGCAAGTAGTTACAATTAAATACCACAAGTAATAAAAAAAATCGTTGTGGCGTACCTACTGTGGTTTGACCTATGGCGTCTCAAGCAGAAGACTGTTGGTTCAAACCCGGGCTTGCACCTCTGAGTTTTTCGAAATTCATACGCGAAATTACATTTGAAATTTATCACGAGCTGGTGAAGGGAAACATCGTGAGGAAACCTGCACAAACCTGCGAAGCAATTCAATGTTTTTTTTTCGACTGGATGGCATACGAGCAAGTGGGTCTCTTGATGGTAAGAGATCACCACCGGCCATAAACATCTGCAACACCAGGGGGTATTGCAGATGCGTTTCCAACCTAGAGGCCTAAGATAGAATATCTCTATCCGCTCTGGCCCGCGGAACTTTAAGCCTTTTTACAGGCTTTGATTTTACTTGCAATGTATTTATTACGTACTTACATATGTTTGTAGGTACGGATCAAATCTTAAAAAATAATTTTATCCATATCCAGTGGTCACATTGACAAAAAAAGTGATATATACTAATATGCAAATCTGGTGACAATACAATAATCAGGCAGTGAGATTCTGGTAGTCCAGCCAGGATCATAAATATCTATTTTTAATAAAACCTACAAGAATAAGTTATAAAAATGGTTGATCCTTGTTTTTTGATTGCTCTTCTCTACCACTCAAAGTTTGACTGGCAGAGATCCGTTCAGGGATAAGTCCGCCTTTGTACTTAACACTTCATTTTTTGGCTTTGGGCTTAAAACCACTAAACTTCATAATACCTTATTCACTAATACCCCTAATTTTCAAATTACCATGGGCTCATAATACCTAAAATGTCAAAGTGTATCTTGTATTAAAATGAACGAAATGCATTATGACTTTGACTTAAAATGTCATATTCTCTAAATACCTAAAGATTGAAACGTATAATTCATTCAAATAGCGAATGACAGAAATGACAAAATATTAAAACAACTCAAACCGAAAACAAAGGCAAAATGCTTAATTTTTTTTCACGGGTTGTGTTTGAGATATTTGATGTTAATTATTGACTTTTAGTATAGTTCCTGTTCAACGTACAAATTTAGGTATTTTAACTTTTGGTTGTTTTAAGCATAATGTTGTTTTGCCACGAAAGTGATTTTGAAGTTTAGGTATAATGAGACTAACTTACTTAAGTATTTTGAAATTTAGCCATATTATGATTCCGATGTTATAAGAAAACAAAATTAGGCATTCTGCAATTTAGGTATTTTGAGACCAAGAAGTTTTGAGTTCTGGGAATATTGATAAATAGGTAAAATGCGATTTAGAAGTTATAAGCCCAAAGCAAAACGGTTAATCGTGTAATTGTTTTTTCATCACACTTGCTCGTAAACAGTGTCGTAACATGCAGGCTACACCAAATAAAACCCTCGACCTTAATGTGCTTGTCATGAAGCCCGTGGTCGGTAAATGAGTCATTGCCCGTACACATTTTCTTGCCATGAAGCCCAAGGTCGGTAAATGAGTCAGTGCCCGTACTGATGGCGCCGCGCCGTGCGCGCGCTGCTGCAGGATTACATGGACCACCACATGCACACGCACGCTGCGGCGCATGCTGCGGGAGGGGGAGGTAGAGGGCGACGTTGCCAAGAGCACAGCCTAAGGTATCGCCAATATTTGGAAGAATTATATTTTTTCTTTTACAAATATAAAATTTTACTTGCAAATGTGATGAAAAACATTGTATGTCGCACGGGCGGTACTAGAATTACGAACATCGACTCATTAAAGCCCTCAGTCTTCGACGTCGGGCTTCAAATAGACTCTCGTTCGTAATTCCTTATTTACCGCCCTTAAGACACAATGTACTATTAACATTAAGAGATAATGTGGCAAAATAATTATCTCAACATTTCAACTGTACTGTAACAGCTGCGATTACGAGAAGACTGTAGTCCCAAGAGTCGCACATTACTTGCTAAAGTTTGTAACATTATTAATATTCAATGTGTTTGAAAATGTCAAATCGTTAAGATATAAGGACTTTTTAACATGCAAAATTACGTAACACAATTTTATTGCAAAGCTTAATATTTTTCTAACACCTACCAGCCAAAACTTATATGTTCTTGAGTGATATTTAGGTACCTGACATTTTCAACGCCATTAAAACACGAAGTGGTCCAAAATAAACATGAATTCAGTGCTTTGTAATGGATATATTTATTTTAAGTCTTTGAAAGGTCAGATCTATGTAAGAACAAAAAAGGTTCAACTACCTTGTTTGTTCTTTTCAAAGACTTAATAAGTTCATTCATACCCCACAACACCTTTCGACACCCTTATTCAACACCTTCCATAATTCATACAAAAATATTTGGTTGTACGTTGTTTTACAGAAATACAGACCACATTGTAATAGAATTTCGTTTCGCAGACATTTTTTCTCATATTATCGTTTCATAAAATAATCAATAGGTACGCAAAACACTTACTTTGAAGCGGTTTAAATCAATGTTTTTTTGGTTAAAAACAAAATTTATTTTTTACTTACTTATTCATATCATAGAATAACAAATCAACATATTATTAATTCTCTTATTATGCAGTCTTATTTATTTATTTGCTCATTTATGTTATACAAAAAAATACAATTATACTTCGCCAAACTGCAAAACAGTTTGTTGGCGAATACTGCACTTCTTATTTTAGTTATGTGCCATCAGCCAAATAAGTGGTCTATCAATTTTTAAACAAGTTCCTATCAAATGAATATGTCGCTCAAGTCGAACTTTCAAGTTGACAGACACGTCTATTAGCATTATTGTTTTATGACATGCAAACGATTATGAACTTTAGAGTAGTAGACCACCTTTAATTAGATCGTATAAGTACTTCTAACCACGCTACCCTACCACAAATAGCTAATCATTCAAAATTAAACATTAGATGTTTATATTTTCTTCATGAAACGCATATATCAAACACTCTTTCAATTGCCCATTGATCCTTAGGGGCTGTTTTATTTGACGGATAAATGTGACGCCGCGCCGTCTGCATCTTTCGAACAAAACACTTCAATGAATAAATTTTATCCTTCAAATAAATTTAATCAATGGATGGTGAAAGAGGGGGTTAGAATTTTTTTAAGAACGAATGTAAACAAAACGTCCGCGAACGTCTTTCGGCTGGCATGACGATGAAGATGATGAAATGTAAACAGCAAACTACCTCTCAATTGATTTTTAGGGTTCCGGAGCCAAAATGGCAAAAACGGAACCCTTATAGTTTCGCCATGTCTGTCTGTCTGTCTGTCCGTCCGTCCACGGCTTTGCTCAGGGACTATCAATGCTAGAAAGCTGTAATTTTGCACGGATATATATGTAAACATTTTTTTTTAGGGTACCTACCTCCCATAGACGTAAAGTGGGGGTGATTTTTTTTCTCATCCAACCCTATAGTGTGGGGTATCGTTGGATAGGTCTTTTAAAACCATTAGGGGTTTGCTAAGACGATTTTTTGAGTCATTGATTTTTTTGTAAAATATTCAACTTTAAAGTGCAAATTTTCATTAAAATCGAGCATCCACCCTCTAAAATCTAAATCGCTGGGTGGAAAAATTAGAAAAAAATCAGGATGGTTGTAAGGATATCAAACTTTCAAGAAAAACTATAACGGCTAAGTTTGCTTGAGAAATTTTAGTAGTTTTACTCTTAAATAGCAGCCTAAGGTATAAAATGTACCTAAACTTGGAAGATTCCATATAAAACGAAATCCTTAGAAAAATATTACTTATTTTTTTCGTAATGGCTACGGAACCCTATTTTGGGCGTGTCCGACACGCTCTTGGCTGGTTTTTTCAGTAGATAGCCATAGTATATTTTATTCGTTCTAGCTGCGGAAACCTATTACAGGTACACCCGACTCACTCTTTGCGTCTTTTTTAATACCTTAAGCTTCAGATTCGCTCACAAATGCAACTTTATTGCACCATGCATGAAGTTTCATTTCAACTACCTAATTCAGCATGCAGTGTTTATGGCTGAACTTTTTCTCCGCAAGTGTTTTTATGGCGGCAAGGGTAATTGGTTGTGACACACACTCGTGCCCGCAGGTGCTTGTTCTTTGTACTTTTATATCTTTGCCTTTATTACTGTTTACGTTTATGCACTGACAGACCCGCTAACTTTGTCCGTGGGGGTTAACTTTTGTCCCTGGCGTTGAATATTTATGCAGATTTTTAAACAGAAGCTCTGGGAAGCGAGAGTTGTAGCTCCCAGAAGGTGGTTTAGTAATCAGATGAAAGTAGTATGGTAAAAGTATTAGTAATAGTAGATTGATAACCAAGGGTGGAAAGTGACCCATTTCACTTGAGATATTTGCCAAAATAGTTCGAGGGGAAATGGGTAATTTCACCCGAGTTAGACACTCTACTTTTCATTTCGACTGTGAGGAAAGTAAAATAGTACAAAAAAATTAGAATAATAATAAATTGAATTTCAATATTCAGTAAATTGAATTTACTTAAGTATATCCAACCTCCAACGGTACCTTTTCGACCTGGCCACTTGCCACGGACGACTATAAAAAAAAAAATTTGGTCACGACCAAGGAGCTTATATACCTTCAAAACTGGAGGTTGAACGCCGAACGAAGAAGTTTGACCTTTATTACATATTTATATACCTATTCCATCTCTTTCTTAACCTAACTAAAGAAAGAGATGGAATATGTTCGTGACGTAATAAAGATCAAATTTCTTGTTTCAAACGGATGTTCGGCGTTCAACCTCCAGTGTTGTATATAAGCTCCTTGGTCACGACGTGCATCTAGATGCCCATGCTGAAACGTGAAAAAAAAGTTTCATTGACGTAACTCAATTATCTTTGACTCCGTGGCTAATCGAAAAATAAAAAAAAAAATACTTTCCACCCTAGAGATGAAAACGCAATTTTCCACCCGGCTATCTACCCATGAAAATTAAACTTTCCGAACAGGAGAGATAAAAAGATAATTATTTCTCTCTCGCTCTTCCACAATTCGCGCCAGAGAGCGGCTTTTATCCCAAGAACATTGAGATAGACTAAATAAAGATGAAAACTATGATTAAAAAAAGTTAGTAGGATTTATAATAAACGAGCTTTTGCTCACGACTTTTGTCTCCGAAGATTTCGTGTATCATTAACTTGCGGGTACTATGCTATTTTCCGGGATAAAAATGTCTTTTGTCCTTTCATGGGACTCAAACTATTTCTATAATCCAAAACTTCGTCAAAATTGGTTCAGCAGTTTAAGCGTTAAGAAGTAAAAGACAGACACTTTCGCATTTATGGTATGGATAAGTATGATATTCACACAAAAAAACATTGCAAAACAAGTATTTCTGTAATATTCTACATTGTTTGTGAGTATGTGTGTGTCTGGCCCTATACTACGAAATGCAAAGTTCGAACTTCGTGTCTTGCCGTCTCGCTAGCGCTAATTTTATTTAACACGCGAGTGGGAGGGACGATACGATACGAACTTCAATTTTCGAATTTCGTGGTAGCGCCCTGTTTGTTATTTCGTCACGTTAAAACGGTTGATTGGATTTATATGAAACTAGTTGTTGCCCGCGACTCAGTCCGCGTAGTATTCGTTAAACGCTATCCCGCGGGAACTAGGCAATTTTCCGGGATAAAAACTATCCTATGTCCTTTCCTAGGACTCAAGCTATCTATATACCGAATTTCATCTAAATCGGTTCAGCTTAGACGTGATTGAGTAACAAACATCCAAACATCTTCACAAACTTTCACATTTATAATATTACGTAAGATAAGATTTGGTATGTAGACAGCTGAACATCTCACATAACACATAGGCCAATATTCCCACGGAAAAGGGATAAAAACTCAAAATCACAAACGCTAGGTTTAGTCAATGCAACATCTTTGAGAATCTCAAATCAACTGTCAAATCTACGTACATCGCGTGCGAAGCCGCGGATAAGGTCTGGTAAAAACAAACGAGACGAGATACAACTACTTCATCTTTGTCTGATACGTCATTATTAGTATTTCGCTCCCTTTCTGTCTCATGACATAATTTATCTTGTCTCGTTGGCTTTGCTTTTGAAGTAAATGGTATAAAGAAAATGTCGAGCGTTTGAATTAAAGTAAATTATTTGGCTGATAGTTGATATTATTTCTACTTTGAACTTGAAAAACCTGCAAATTGTAGTTACTTTCAGAGACAGAAATTTGATCTAAAACGTACCGCTACAACAAAAACCTTTTGTTAATAGATATCCTTCAATTATTTAAGGAAGTTAAGGACCGCTATTGTGAAAGAATTTAAAATTTTAGTCAACAATTTGTCCTTGATACTGTGTTACAAAGGATTCAGGGGAATAATAATTTAAGTGCTTAGGTTTGAAAGGAAACGACTGAAATGTCAATCATCTTTATAATAATTAAATCAACGTAGCGTCGGCATGCTCTGACATCCCTAAGATTGATAGATAAGGAATTAAGCACTTGACTTTTTCTTAAATTAACCTTTTTTATTTATGTTATTATTCGTATTTTTAATATTTGTAGTAGGTAATTATCTGTATATTCTTCGATACTTGTTTTAATACTGGTTTGCACTTAAAGTCTACCATCAAAATGTTTGGGTAGCCTTCAAATTTAAATGAGTGAGTGTGTGAAAACTGCAGTCTCAGGCCATTTCAATGTGCGAGGAAGCCTTATACCCAACTGTGATAAGCGTATAGGCCGGAGATTATGATGATGGCAATTGTCAGAAAGAAAAGTATTAATCTTAAAAAGCCATTATTTTTTGGATTAGAGCAACAGTTTGGGCGCCAATATCTATTTTAAATATAACGTCAAAATTATGTAAACCATCACCGTGAAAAAGTTCAAAATATTTAAGTAACATAATACCAAGTTTTTAAGACATGCTTAATTTATACATCAAAAAAGTTTCAACCTTATTTAAAGGAATACAAAAACATGGGCACGCTCTTAAAATATTCGGAGGATTTTCCGTTCAGGGCAGATTTGGTCCGATTTTACACGAAATTTTGTTTCTGCCCTGTTAAAATTGTTCTTTTTGTTTGGTAAACAGCTGTAGACGACATCTTGTGCATCACTGCGCATCAGAAATTAGTGTAATTCATTGACGCTTTAATATTAAAAGGGTCTCCTGCATGTCGAATTACGGAACCATAGAAATAGTAGGGCCCCTCACAATGTAACAATAGAAACCTAATATACTCGGTCTGTGATTTGCAGAACATCTTTTCTAACATTCTCGTTTGTAGTAAAGTATCGGATGATTGCTCCATTAGGACTGGCTGTGACAATCGAGTTCACTGCTTTATTGGTAACAGTGGCTCTGTCCACCTGTTCAATCTCGACTAAATGATGTAAACGACATTCCCACCGATGTAAAGTGAACCTTAGAATGTGATTTGGAAAGTCTTTTAGTACATCGTGGGTGGTTAGATCGTTTGGATTCTAAGGTGACCTTTTATTCAATTTGCACCAGCCACAATGATACAAGGTTGTCCCCTCGTTGAATCAGGACATTCAGTTGACGATATGACATAAGGTATGCCAGTATTGTGGGTATGAATGAGAATGGGACAAAGAAGTCAGATTAAGCGGCGTAAAACAGAAAAATTTTGGGTGAATATTTTTTTATATTTTATTTACACACTTTACTCATGCCTTCGCACGCGGGAATAATCAGATCAGACCGTTTAATTAAATTCCAGGTTTTTACTAAATACCAAAGGGAATTCCCAAAAATTACATCGTGGATTTTATTAACGCTGCACATAAAATACTCGCGCTCTGGTTCGATTTGTAATATCGGGATAAAAAGTAACCTATTTGTCATTCCATATCTTCAGATTTACGAGAAGATATACCAAAGGCCATGCCAGGGTAAGCTAAGTGATTCTGCCCCCAGCGAGTTTCGGCTTGTACTCGTAATTCTGCAAAGTTTCAGCCCCTTTAACTATGGTTACAAGAAAAAAAAAACGAAATATGATTTTCCTTTAATATTTTTTTTCTAGCTCACCGATATTAGCGTCCGTCACATATGTTGTACATTTACTAAGGATGATTATAATTAGGTTACAATGCAAAAGAGCGAGTGAAAACTTAATAGTAGATTGAACAACAAGACCATAAAACGAGCCATTTTACCCGAGGCGTTCATATAGAGCCTGACGGCGAGGGTGGATAGATACGTCGAGGGGAAAATGGGTTTAATGCTCGAGCTCTACACTGTTTTTCACTTCGATGGGAAGGAAATGAAATAGCAACATTAGGTTACAGCATTAGTTTTATATAAATTAAAAAATATTTAAAAAATATACAGAAACTTTTTTGTTTGTGGCTGTTGACACCTGATTACCTTGGTCTTGGAGACCCACTTGCTCGTTTGCCATCCAATCGAATAAAAAAAAAAAAAAAAAAAGTTGGTTTAGACGAAAGTTTTATTTTATGCACTAGAGCATAAAACGTCATTTTATGTCGCCTAGATACAGCATAAACACGAACGTTACGAGCATGAGAAGTGAAAATGATATTTATATGAAAAAATATTTTAAGGAACTCGAACTCCTAGGGAAGGAAAACTAAAATTGAATAATAATTCTGATAGTAAAGTTATTTCCAACAATTTCTTGAAGTCGAGCTAACCTTGTTGCTTACTAATGACGCTGTATTATGAATTATTTATGATCTTGATAGATTCAACCCACTTCAATTGAGTATAGATCTACTAATATATAGCACTAAAAGTGAACACTCAAACCCAATTTGTTTTAATAAACTACTTAGACTTAAATAAAAAAAATATTAAAATTAAACGGTTCAAATCCCAACTTTTACTAAATCAGGAACCGTTCGTCTAGTTTTGATCTTTTCGGAAAATCGTTTTCAAGTCAGTGCGTCCTCGGCGGTGGCACCCCGCACCAACCGCAGAAAGTTCCAACGAGTTTCGGTGAAAGCAAATTTTTAGAACAAAATAAATTTCTTAGAGTACACATTTTAAGTTTTAGTTTCTTGTCATGGGTTAGTCTCACTTCGTCTAAAAAGCAACTGGTCTATGTAGCATTTGGTCTAAAAAGCAGCTGGTCTAAGTAGCCAGTGGTCTATAAGGCAACTGGTCTAAGTAGCAAGTGGTCTAAAAGCAACTGGTCTAAGTAGCAAGTGGTCTATAAGAAAGCTGGTCCAATTAGCAAGTGGTCTATAAAGCAGCTAGTCTAAGTAGTAAGTGGTCTATAAGGCAACTGGTCTAATTATCAAGTGGTCTATAAAGCAGCTGGTCTAAGTAGCAAGTAGTCTATAAAGCAGCTGGTCTAAGTGGATACTTGTTTAATTCATTATTATTTTTTTATTATCTTACTATATTTTCATTAGTAACTAAGTAATTATTAATTTATATCATATTTATAATACATTATAATTCTGTAAATTTATTTTCCTCACAGTCGAAATGAAAAGTAGAATGTTTAACTCGGGTAAAATTAAGTATATCCATTTTACCCTCGAACTATTTGCGCCAGAAATATCTCAGGTGGGATGGTTCACCTTCCACCCTGGTTATCAAACTAAAAACGAAAACTGCAGGATTTATTAGAAATCATATTTCGAGTAGAAGCTATCCTATCAGACTATCACACATAAGTATGCATGCCAGCAAGCAATGTAAAATTCAAACTTTATTACGTGTATTTTATTGTTTATTCCGCCTGCAGTTCGACTCCCATTGATTTTTGATGTTGTAAGTTAATTTAATTTTATCCCACAGGAACACTTTACCGGGATAAAAATATTCTATGTCCTATCCTAGAAGACACACACTGAAATTTTGCACCGACCTACCTGCGTGCAAAATTTTAGCAAATTCCGTTCAGCTGTTTACGCGTGATTGTAACGAACAAACAAAGTTTCGCATTTATAATATTAGTGTGAAGTCGTAATGAAACCTACTCAAAAAGATTTCGTACGTATGGTAGTGAGTATAGGGAGACTAATTTGTGTTTAGACCAGTTGCATTTTAGACGAGAAGCGTTTTAGACGAGTAGCGTTATAGACGAGTTGTATTTTTAGACCAGTTGCGTTTTAGGCGAAAAGCGTTTAAGACCAGCTTCCAGTTGCGTTTTAGACCACTTGCTACTTAGACCAGTTACCTTATAGACCACTTGCTACTTAGACCAGTTGCCTTATAGACCACTAGCTACTTAGACCAGTTGCCTTATAGACCACTAGCTACTTAGACCAGTTGCTTTTTAGACGAAGTGAGACTAACCCCTTGTCATCATCAACATACGAGTAGGTCCGCCACAATTTTATAGTTAACGAAACCTGTCCACAAATGACACTTAACTCTTGGTTCTAAATGGTTCGAAAGGAGGAGGAGTTTAGAGATTAGTACTTTAAACACCATTCCACAAACTTCGAATCTGTTGAGCATTATTGACGAATAATTGATTTGTTCTTTACTACTTTCTAGAACTACTTACTCGACTAAAACTGAAGGTTTGACTTTAGCTGTTTTTAGGGTTCCGGAGACGAAATGGCAAAAATGGAACCCTTATAGTTTCGCCATGTCTGTCGGTCTGTCTGTCTGTCTGTCCGTCTGCGGCTTTGCTCAGAGACTATCAATGCTAAATAGCTGTAATTTTGCACTAAACTATGCCGACAAAATGGTACAATAAAAAAAATAAAAAAAAAATTTTTTAGGGCACCTCCCATAGACGTAAAGTGGGGGTGATTTTTTTTTCTCATTCAATATATATTCATCTCTATTCCCTATTCCTATAGTATGGGGTATCGTTGGAACTATTAGGGGCTTTCTAAGACGAGTTTTCGATTCAGTGATTTTTTGCGAAATATTTAACTTTAAAGTGAAAATTTTCATTAAAATAGGGCGTTCTCCCCTCTAAAATCTAAACCGGTGGGTGGAAAAATTTGAAAAAATTCAGGATGGTAGTAAGTATATCAAACTTACGAGGAAAACTATAACGGCTAAGTTTGTTTGAGAATAATTAGTAGTTTAAGAGTAAATAAGGTATAAAATATACCTAAACTTTGAAGATTCCGTATAAAATACGAAATCCTTAGAAAAATATTACCTACTTACTATGCTGAGCCGACACCGTTTCGCGATTTTGCAAATACTGTCATTAATATTTACTTTATACTTGTTTATTTTGTGTACTTATGTAATTTGCGAAATACGAATAAACGTTTTCTATTTCTATTTTACTTAATTTTTTGTAATAAGTTTTTCAAAAATAAATATTGTAATGTATTGTAAAAGAGTTTCAAATATTACGTTGTTTGCATTAAGCAGAATTAATATTCAATTTATTGATAAATATTTTCGAATTCATTAATCTCTCGCTACATTTCACACAAAACTTTGGTCATTTCGTATTTACATTACAATTGTAACGAAATTGTTCATAGTTCATAAATCAATTACTAGCCAATCAAAGCTCTGTGCAAACATTCTGACCTATCAATGGATAGTATATCATTTTAGGTTGTTATGTGTTAAATCGCTATGCATAATAATTGGGGATTGGTTGATTTGCATAAATATGCTTCTGGGAAAGGATTAACCGTGTTAATAAATCATTTTAAATCCAAGATTATCGCGAAAACTATGGAAGTATGATTTGTACTTTGGAGATGAACATACTTAATTTGATATTTGAAATTTCAATCCCTGAGGTACGTCTGAAAGTTTTGTGAACCTATTTACTAACTATTAATTTAATGAAAATAAATGACAAAGTAGTGAACTGGAGTTAAAATTAGAGATCACGGGTTCAAATGTTGCTATATACATAACCCTACAAGACATGCAGTTCCCGATCAGGCACAACCAATATATTTATGAATTATGCTAAGAACGGCATCTATATTATACATTTCAGAATACAAACTACACTAAGCTACTACGTAGTTCGGTGCATTGCCGCTAGTTATCATTTTAGTGACGAGTAATCCAATCAAATATCGGGAGTCGATGCAAAATTTTGTTTTCGTCAACTTACGGATGGTGATAAAAAAAACAATTACTAGTGTCTGAAAAACTGTGCATTATCAATAGGTAAGTGTCATTTTATAATATTACGTTATTTACATAACGTTGAGTAGGATTTTTCAAACGTTCCCGATTCGGTGCTCTAGTCATTGACGTTCTTATTGCAAATACCAAATAAGTGAAGAATATTACTCTTATGAGTGTATGTCATAAGCACAAGAATTAATTTAGTATGACCTGTCGGAACGATTATATTTGTTTTTGTCGCAGTTCATTATTTTTTTTAGACGGTGTGGAAGAAACTCCTACAGCATAATGCGTGTAGTTCCTTAACGATAACAGGATTAAAAAAAATTATATATATTGTTTTTTCCTGGAAGTAAACCCATTTTTTTTTTCAAAACAAAAAAGTCATGCATTGTAGGAACAGAAATGTTTGTATACTCAATATTAAAATATTCGTAACTGGATATGTTTTTCCAATAAATATAATTATGCAAAAGTAATAAATATGTTAAATTTAGATAATATTATGGAGAAATATACACTATTCATGCCGTTAAAAGAGACAAGTTCGTTTATGATTCTAACAAAATTAAATGATTCTACCATCAAAATATAGAAACGAAAAAAAAAGCTAAAAATTTATCTTGGCTAGTTCTAGTTTCGTTTTACTTTTGTACTTTTCCAATTGTGTGAAACAGTACACCTCGATATTGTTTGCTCAATTTGGAACGAAGCCATAAGCACAAGTTGTAAGTGCTTGAGTACCTACAGAAAAATAAATTAAGTTTCTTATTTACTGCCTCAGGTTTTGATTATGAATGCGTGTGCCAAAATTCTAGTGTTCAAACTATAATAAATCTTGACGTGATCTAAAAAAACTCGGTCAAGTGCGAGTCGGACTCGCGCACCGAGGTTTCCGTACAAATTTGTATGTAAATAGATCGTTGATGGAGTCTCGAGGATTTTGCCGATTTTATCCGATTGTTTTTTCCTCTAAAATATAAAATATTTAACACAATATCTAAAATAAAAAAATTGTTACACAATGGAAAAGAAAAATAAATAAACGAAAAATAATATTAGTCTAGGATTCGAACTCGGGGCTTCGTGCACCGTAGTCCAAGCGTGTACTACTACACCACCTTGATCTACGCTGAAAGTGTCGAAATAAACCATCGCTTTCGAATGAAAAAAGTTTGTAGTCTAATTTTTTTTGTGATGTATCAACAAATTAGCAATTTTCGGATTTCTTCCTTTACTAGTGCCCTTCCTTCTCTATAGGACTTATAGTATAGGTTTTGATTCCACTGCGAAATGTATAAAATATAAGGCTCAAATGGCCGTATCTTTTGACTGCGTTAATGTAGAAGCTTTATTTTTTTTACAGCTTCAGGGGGTGGCGGGCATAAGGTATTAGGAGCTAATTTCAACTTGATACCTCCACACGTTCCCGAGAAAACAGTGATCCTATAAACAGACAGACGGACAACAAAGTGATCATAAGGGTTCTATTTCTCCTTTTTTAAGTACGGAACCACATTTCACCCTCGTAAAGTTCGTGCTTATGCTGGATCTAGGCAATATAAAATGACTGTTTTATGCTCTAGTCCATAAAGTAAAATCTTCGTCTAAGACCGAGGCAATCAGGTGTAAACAGCCACAAAGAAAGAAGTTTCTACATATTTTTTATAAAACTAAAAATCAATCAAAATAGATCAATAAAACTAAAAATATATAATTATAACTGTAGTAATGCGTGAACAATAAAAGGTACATAATAAGTGAACAATTGTTTCCACTGTTGCTATTTCATTTCCTCGCCATCGAAGTGAAAAGCAGAGTGTAAAACTCGAGCATTAAACCTATTTTCCCCTCGAAGAGTCTATCCACCCTCGCCGTACCGGCTCGGGTGGCTATATGAACGTCTTGGTTAAAATGGCTTGTTTGATGCTCTTATTGTACACCCTACTATTTTTTTATCATGTTTTTAAATTAAATTTTTAATTAACTAGCTATTGCCAGCCGTTTGCCAAGATTTGTTAATCGCTATTCCGCGGGAATTGTGCATTTTTTCGGGATAAAAACTATCCTATTTTCATGTCCTTTTTTAGGTGTCAAATCATCCAACCGGTGGATGTAAGTGGCGAGTTGTCATTCATTGTGGCTTTCTACGGGGAGGCCTTTCTTCAGCAGTGGATGTTTTCCGTCCAATGCTCTGATGATGATGATGATGATGATAAAGAAAATGGGTGAAAACAAGAAAAGGAGAGCCTGCTGATATATTTTAGTCTTAGCATCTAAAGATACAAATGAAATAGATGAAATTGAACTAATTAAAGCCTGAATAAATTTCTAATTAAGACTAACATTGATCGTACTCAACGTATTTCATCAGATTAAAATTAGATTCGTGTGTAAATTGCTAATTCTACGCAACAATTAACCTAGCTCAAAGATTAAGTCTTTGATTAATTAGCATCTTTAACTACAGAGTCTGAGTTAAAACCAAATGTATTTATAAGGATTTTAAATGAATAGGCTGGATTCTTAAAAACAATTTATTCTTGTTTTGTCTATTAAACAAAAAATACGGACATATAGCCATTTAAAGTTCCGTGTGACGATACACCTATGTACACTTTTTTAGGGTTCCGTGGCAAATGGAAAAAAACGGAACCCTTATGGATTCGTCATTTCTGTCTGTCTGTCTGTCCGTCCGTATGTCACAGCCACTTTTTTCCGAAACTATAAGAAATATACAGTTGAAACTTGGTAAGTAGATGTATTCTGTGAACCGCATTAAGATTTTCACACAAAAATAAAAGAAACAATAAATTTTGGGGGTTACTCATACTTAGTACTGAAACTCAATTTTTTTTTTCATCAAACCGATACGTGTGGGGTAGGTATAGGATAGGTCTTCAAAAATGATGAATGATATGTTTGCGCGAGAGACACTTCCAAAGTGGTAAAATGTGTGTCCCCCCCTCTCCCCAGTAAAAAAGTAAAAAATAAGAGAATGATAAAACTAAAAAAAAAATATATGATGTACATTACCATGTAAACTTCCACCGAAAATTCGTTTGAACGAGATCTAGTAAGTAGTTTTTTTTAATACGTCATAAATCG
Source organism: Choristoneura fumiferana (assembly GCF_025370935.1). NCBI lineage: Eukaryota > Metazoa > Arthropoda > Insecta > Lepidoptera > Tortricidae > Choristoneura > Choristoneura fumiferana. Next base: position 15,617,233 of record NC_133481.1, on the reverse strand, counting down.
TAAACCATGCTAATGTCTAATGTTGTACCTATGGAACCCTACATGCACGAGTCCGGCTCGAATTTGCCTGGTTTTTTTAGAATTGACGTCACGCGCTCCCACTCCTGAACTTTGACGCGCTTCTTCTTTGTAGGTACAATAATTTTAAATTTATTTAAAACGAAAAATCAATCAATATAAACCAATAAAACTAGAAATTTATAACTATATAGCAATGCATGAAAAATAAAAGGTACCTAGGTAAACAATTGTTTCAACTGTTGCTATATTTCATCTCCTCGTAATCGAAGTGAAAAGCAATGTTAAACTCTAGCATTAAACCCATTTTCCCCTCGACGTGTCTATTCACCCTCGCCGTACCGGCTCGGGTGGCTATATGAACGTCTTGGGTAAATTGGCACGTTTTATGGTCTTGTTGTACAATGTATTATTTTTTACCCAGTAAAATTGTAAGTAGGTATACCATTTCTTGTCATACATATAATTATTATATTGCGGTTTGATGTAACATTGTGTTCATCCAAGCTGCATTAGTATCTTAATTTATCTTCACAAATTCATCACTTCAGGTTGATGCACCACCCATGGGAATGTCTGCAGTGGAATATATATTGCGGTTAGTCTCATTGTTGCAGGGGTAAATTCCAATTCGTAAATAGAGCATTGAGTTAGTAAATGTTAGGTAAAAATGTACCTTTGTAAAAAATATTGAGACTATTGTGAGATAATACGTGTCTGAACCCAATGGACACACATCTCTCTATTTTTTTTTATTTGGTATCTTTAATCTCTACATATTTTTTATTTGCTTTGATTTGTTAAAAAAAAAAACCTTCTGCCACATTTCTTGCGGCGCATTTCTCTGGTCAATGATGGTCTTTCCAAAGGTAGTAAATATAAAAAAGTGACATGTAAAAGAGCCCTTTGCGGCCTTGCAGAATAAATGTTTTAATTTTTAGGGTTCCGTAGCAAAAATGTCAAAAACGGAACCCTTATAGTTTCGCCATGTCTGTCTGTTTGTCAATCTGTCCTTCCGCGGCATAAGGTTTACATAAGTATGCCAAATTTCAAGTAAATCCATCTACACAAAGTGGGTCAAATTCTACTAGCAAGATTTGAGCCGTACATTACATACATTGCAAGTTAAAATAAAAAAAACCCCGACACAAAAACACGCCAGCAAAAATAAAAAACGTCCGAAAAAAAAACGGCGACAAAAAAACCCCGCCAAAAAAGACAACTAAAAAGTCATAGTCAAAATACCACTCACAGGACTTATCATGACACGAGTAATATTTACCTCGACGTTTCGGCAACATTACAGTGGCCGTGGGCACGAGTAGACTGAAGTGTGGGGTGTCAAGTCTGCCTAGCAGCACGAGTCCTTCGAACTACCCGCACTTGATCACTAATCGGGTTTTTTAAATTTTTAATTTACCTAAGTTTTTTTAAAAAACTTTGGTATATTATTTTTTAAAAGTGTACTAGTGTGTTGGATATCTTGGCTGCAGCATCAGCTCATCGTGTTGCCACCATTGCATTGTATGTAGAATCAAGTACTGATCGAAACTAATCCAAACACGATATATTATCAAGAGTGTACCTACTAGTGTTCTGGATATCCTGGCTGCAGCATCAGGCCGAGAATTCCATAATCTTGCATAGTTATATAGCATGCATGGGTGTTTCAAATTTTAGGTCTCAAATATGTTTGAAAGTAAAGTAGTAGGTAAATACCCATTATGCGTCTAAGATTCCTACCGCAGCGAACAAAAGAGCTGATGATATTGAAACGGCTGAACTGATTTTGATAAAATATATCTAAGAACTATCGCTAGAAAACCTGCTTTCAAATAAAAAAAACCGCATTCAAATTGGTCCACCCGTTTAAGAGCTACGGTGATAGACACACAGACATACAGACACACAAACACACATAGCGGTCAAACTTATAAACCCCTCTTTTTGCGTCGGGGGTTAAAAAACATTGTAATATACCTAAACTTGGAAGTTTTCTTCTATACGAAATGCAAAATTGTAAGAAAAATATTACTTGATTTTTCGTAACGGCTACGGATCCTATCTTGCGCGTGTCCGACATGCTCTTAGTCGGTTTTGATTTTGATTTGGATGTTCTTTTGAATATTTAGATCCTGGTTTACTTATCTCTGGTACGAAGTGACCATTGATAATTATTTGCCAGTCGTACAATAAAAGATAGAGCTAGCGTGCGGTGATAAAACATCCTTATAACCTTATTCCTCCATGTTAAAGGCACATTGGGCAATAGGCGATAAAAAGTTAACCACGCTTTTTCTAACATTGTTGCAAGCATCACTTTTGACACATAAGTAATTAGGATTTTGGCAGATAACAATCACAATGTTCAATCACATCGATTGAACAGCAATCAGGTGATGCTTCAATACATGACGTGATACAAAGCAGCTTAACAAATTCCTTTTAGCTCTCAATCTTATATAAAATACAACTAGCATCCTGTGGGCGCTTGTGCACTACAAGACCGGACCGGAAAAAAACGGTCCGGAATGGGGAAAAGTGCATGAATTTGTATGTAAATTTATGGCGTTCCATATCGGACCGTAAACAAGCGGACACTTTTGTGCACTTTCCTCGTTCTGGGCCGTTTTTTTCCGGTCCGGTCTTGTAGTGCACAAGCACCCTGTCACTGTTGGACCGTTTTTGTCAAACTTAAAACCTAAAATTGTTAAAAATGGCTCCGAAGCGGTAACGTTTCGTATGCTCTGCCTACCCCATTTGGGAATTCAGGCGTGATGTTTGTGTGTGTGTGTGTGTGTGTATGAAGTCGCGGGCCAAAGAAACGCGTAGTACTTTAACGTTTTCTAAAATTCCACCCCTGAATCAGCGAAACAGGGTTTCAAAGTTGGTACGAATTATAATTAATTACGTAATGTAAGTTGATTTTTGAACCTCAAATTTAACGCGAGCGAAGCCGCGGCCAAAAGCTAGTTTTATATTTATATAACACTACAACTACACTACTACTGTATAAGATACAATAAACCGACGGATATGGATGTTTGTCATCAAAATAAAGGTTGGTACATTAACGTTACAAAATACAATAATGACATTGCAGCCTTTCAGATTAGCAAAGCAAACAAAACATCATAATTCGCTTCCTTAAATAAGAGCTCTCTACGGAATAAACAACGTAGCACAACATCCTCGAATTTTTTCCGGTTCGTATCGTTTAAGATTGACTCGCCCCCGCAGGCGATGTTACTTCCTTACAAACCCCGTCATAAAAACCCTTCTATAAATGAAAGAACTGCGTTTGATTGAAGCGTCATATTCAGCGGGGTATATTTAAATTGTAAGATTAATCTTCCAGAAATTGTGAGTGATGTGTGCTAAGGTCTGATTGAGCTTTGAAATACAGGTCGACAGAAAGCGCTTTCTTATATTTTTTTCATTGCTAAGTTTTATTCAGAGAAACATGAGTGGAATGTAGATGGGGAATTTTCGAGTCTTTCATATTTCTGCTTTGATATTATTTGGAAATAGAGCCATCTATACAGCCAAAGACAGGGTAAAATAGCGCATTTGAAGGATGAAGTTAATGATGTCGATGAAAGCTCACAATTTTTATGATCTAAAATTATAAAGGAGATGCTACATATAAAGCAAACTTCTTGTACTACTGTACACATAAGCACCTGGAGTAAAAGCAGTATGTATACGATTCTTTTTATGTATACTTGTAGACAAACATTAAATCACGATACTATCTCCTTCACGATATTTTTTGCAATTAAAACTTGTATTAGGGCATTCCTCGTCATCTATAGAATGGATAAAGGTGAAGATTTTGGTAGCTATGACGTCACAAAGACGGCTGCCGACGGTTTTAGAGTTTTGTACAGTTCTCAAGTTCTATAAGTATTAATCAAATAGGTTACGTGAAGTGTCGTTCGTAATATTGTTTTTTTATATTTTAAACTAAAAAAAAACTCGTCTGTTTGAGATAATTTTAATGACACTAAGTTTACCATTGTTGACAGAAAGTACCTTAAAACGAATTTAAAGTTATGCAGCACTGGGTTTAAATTGCCTCCAAATTAAATTACTTTTATTAAAGGACGCAGATATAGTTCAATTAATAAGTAAATTACACTTTAGTTCCCAACGCTCAAACTATTCGGAACTTTCAACTAACTAGTCAAATTAGAGCAAGGTCTGACTGGATTAAAAATAGATAACATCGTTTCACGTTTACCTGTACCACGGAATGTGCCCTATAAAATGAGGATGTTCTAAATTGAAAACGTTGTACCTACTAAAGCTTATTAAATTTAACCTTGAGGTATATTTTTCTGCTTTTAATGAACTGTAACTAGGGATACAGGCGTTTAATATCACTTTTGGAGGAATAAGATCGGGGGTTTTATTTATCTATTAATATCTAACGCACGCGGGTTTGCCTCCGTTACAGTTACTTTCATGTAGCAGTTTTGTCAGAATAATCTTTATTGACAATAATAGACATCAATCATATTGAAGATAAGATAAGAAATGAATACGAGATTCACAATAATTCTAAAGGTATTTATTATAAATACCTAAATTCATTATACATATATAAATTGTAGAATCGCCAGCATATAAGTTAAACGAATAAAGAATTTGGTTATAAAGTATTCTACCTGTCTTAACGAGACGGGAAAACAATAATTCCAGTAGTTACATACAAACAGAATTTAAAAAATGATTATAGTAGGTAATCTAGATAAATATTGCACAAGATACACCTAGTACCATTTAAACTTGACACCAATTGATCTAGTCCCAAACTAAGCAAAGCTTGTACTATGGATACTAGGCAACGGATAAACATACTTATACAGATAAACACATTCTTAAATACATATATTAAACATCTAAGACCCGAGAACAAATATTTGTATTACTTATTCATACAAATATCTGCCCCGGCAGGGAATCGAACCCAGAATACGTTTATGTTTATATGTTCGATAATATGTTTGGTTACACCACACCTAATATATTGTTATTCTTGTGACTTAAATGAATTCATGAAAATAATTTATCTTCCGAAAAATGCTTAATCACACTAATTGGCCTATAAGCAGAAAATACATAAAAAATATCTCTAGATCCTCACAGACAATCATAATAAGAATGATTTACCGCCGTCCTTGACGACGGTCGCCGTCGGTAAGATAGTGGATCAATTTCGTTTTTCAATATGAAATCATTCATTTTCAAAATTTAAAGTCAACCAAGTCTGCAACTGGGTCCAAATTACCAAAACTTAAGCTAATATCGACAAAAAATCAAAAATCGTCACTTACTTGATTGAAAACAGGAACTTCGCTGCGTTTAACGACGGCTATAACTGAAGTTGAGACAAATCGAGTCTCGCGAAGTAAAAATGCTTAGCGATGTTATCTAATTTGGCTAATGGAAGGAAGCAATGGCAAGTCACAGGCAAAATTAATTAGAGTACGCGACAGTACCGCAATGCTTCAGATAACTGGGATCATTTTATTTATGCTGTACCAAGGCATTCCATTAGGCCGCCCGTGTCACCGTGACTCGGCGGCTGCCGCGAACTACCACAAAGAACTGCCTAATATTTACGATCACTCATTCCTCTGTCACTTTACCATGACAGATTGCCGCCTCGCTCGCGGCCGACTTAAGGCTAATCGTACATAAGCAACGCTCCGTTCCCGCCTACGACGCACATTCAAAACTTATCACCAACTTAATCGGGAGTTCACATCGTGAACTAATTCTCAACATATTAACGTGCTCGATCAAAAGTTTCGACTATAAATTGCTTCGGACTGGGGTTCAAAGTGTTCGGTTAAGTTCGCTTTCTCGGGTAGTGTTTGGGTATATAAATCAATTAGTTATTTTGACAAGCGGCAGGGTCGCGGGGCGGTGGAGCGAGTAGCGCGGGCGGGTCGCGTGGCGATGCCAGCGGACTGCGGGGTCCGTAGCGGCGGCCCTGCGCGCACGCGCACTTAGCCCTACCACGAACCGCGAACATTTTTCTCATTACCCTTACCAGCTAAATTGCAAAACCGCCAACCGAAGGTACGATAAACGCGGGACCCACCAGGACGCTCCCACGGAATGTAATCACCCGAACAACAAGGCGGAACTACCGCTTTTTTCTTTCCCTCCCAGTAATTCACACCCGAGTTAATCTAGTAATTGACCGGGAAATTAGCATTAAGTCTGTACAGCGGAATTAAATTTCAGCGTGAGTTGGAGATTAGTGTATATAGTTTCATACGCTGGGCCTGTTAGGGAACAATTAGGTCAATTTGTTGTTTTTACTTCGACCACCACACGGGTTAAGCTCACTTATGAGACGGTTTCATTTTCAAAAAATATTAATTAAATTAAAGAATGTTTTTTAGACATAATAGAACGCTTATATAATTTTGTTTCTTATAAAACTCACAGAGTAATACTATCCATACTAATTATTATAAATGCGAAAGTGTGTGTGTGTTTGTTTGTTTGTCTGTCTTTCACATCGAAATGGGGCAACGGATCGACGTGATTTTTTGGCATATAGATAGTTTATAGTATAGTTTAGAATAGCTTAGTTAGTACCCATAACACAAGCTTTGCTAAGCTTACTTTGGGACTAGGTCAATTGGTGTGAATTTTCCCGTGATATTTATTTATTTACTAGCTTTTGCCCGCGGCTCCGCCCGCGTGGTATTCGGTTATCGCGCGCTGTTCCCTCAGGAACTGTGCATTTTTCCGGGATAAAAAGTAGCCTTTGTCACTCTCGGGCCCATAAACTATCTCTATGCCAAAAATCACGTCGATCCGTCTCTCCGTTACGGCGTGAAAGACGGACAAACACACAAATACACTTACGCATTTATATATCTTTATTTTTTGACGTCGCTTCAAACCAATAAAATGCCATTCATAGTTTGTTACGGTTACATTGCGTGCCAAATGCATTTGCTTATAAAGTAAAAAAAAAACTTTTGTATCAAATTATGAAGCATCATGCCTGACTTCGACTTCAACTAGGTACTAATACGTGAGAAACGCGACCTTATTTAAATATTGTGTAGGTGTTGAAGGAACATGTCGCTCTCGCACCGTTTTATACTCGTATAGTCAGCCATAAAAGACTTTGCGCACAGGCAACACGCCAAAATTCGTCTAAAAGAAACGCATAGGCCTAATGATGATGTGTTTCATAATCACTTTTGATTAAAGTATTACACTAACTACTTATATAATTATACTCGTACGTAATAAATTCACACGCTGTATTTTGCAAATAGCTTTTCTGACGGAGTATCGCACAAGGTCGTATTTTAGCCCCCGACGCAGAAAGAGAGGTGTTATAAGTTTGGCCGCTGTGTGTGTCTGTCTGTGGCACCGTAGCTCTTAAACGGGTGGACCGATTTGAATGCGTTTTTTTATTTGAAATCACATTTTCTAGCGATGGTTTTTAGGTGTTTCATCAAAATCGGTTCAGCCGGTTTTGAAATATTGAGCTTTGAAGTGACAAAGTCGAAGGTTTTCCAAACGTTTGCTGGTTAGGTTATTTAACAATATTTTATAGAAGAGCCGTGCCAAACAAATTGGATATGATGTATGATATGATGTTTATTGATTTGATATTTATTTATTACCTACCGCCCGCAATGTAACAATACTCACAATATATTTCTCGCGCTGTCTTTATAGCTTTAGTAGAGTTGTATTTGCGGCGAGTGTTTTAACAACAAAAAATCTTCCCACCCTTCTAAAACATCACTGGCCGTAAAAAATAAAGTGAGATAAAGGGGCCGCATAGCGCGAATTTTAATACTCAAGACGATGAATAGTAGAAATATTTTAGGAGTGAAAGCTCGTCACGTAACTGGCGGCTCCCTGGAGGTTCGGGAAATGCCAGGGCGTGCTCGACTCCGATATGAAATGCTTGGCTCCGAGATGTAAAGACATTGGCTGGAAGAGCCAGTGGAAAAGAAACAATAAACTTCTTTCTTACTTTTTTTACTCATATCATACATTAAAAAGATTGTGAGCATATTCGCGTGTGTGCGTTTCTTGATCCTCTTTCATGCAAACGGCTGGATGGCTGTAGACGAAATTTGGTATGTAGAAACGTGAGAACATCACACACATCTTTGAAAATATTTACGGATGTATTCAAGTTTTCTAACAATGTTATCCTTCACTGTAAAGGTCGTGGTAAAATTAACAATTGATTTCGCACATTATATAAATGCCAAAAACTTGAACCCACGACCCTTTTTTTGTGAGAGGCTATTATGGCTAAAATCACTAGGATACCACGACTATCTGAATAGTTAAATTACACAAGTAGAATACAACATAATAAAGGGAAAAGTAAAATTATCGCAGCTTTGCAATACAATACAATAACTCTTTACTGCACACCAAAACAGTAAGCAGTACAGAAAACACAAGTATATACATAGAGATATACTTTGAAGATTAGAATTTGGATTTTTATTCACAGTAGGAGGTTTAACAGGAGTAATTTTAGCTAAGTCTTCTATTGATGTAACACTTCATGATACTTATTATGTAGTTGCTCATTTTCGTTTCTATAGGAGCTGTATTTGCAATTATAGGAGGATTTGTTTATTGATACCCATTATTTACAGGATTAGCTATAAATCCTTATCTCATATAAAATATATTGACCCGGATAACTCACGTCTTAAATCGAGTTTAGCTCGACATGTTTCGGGCTAATCCGTAGCCCTTCGTCTTCGGAGCAACGAGACTCAGCGGCTGCTGCAACACGCGCACGCGCGTAAGTTATCCGGGTCAATATATTTAATATGAGTGAGTCTCACGGTAGTTTCATGTTCAACATCCTTATATACTTCAAATTCAATTTTTTGCAATATTTATTGGAGTAAATTTATAATTTTTTCCTCAACTTTTTTTAGGATATTCAGATTATCCTGATATTTATACCTCATGAAATATTATCTACTCTTTAGGTTCTTATATTTCTTTAATTGCAACAATATTAATATTAATAATTATTTTAGAATTATTAATAGTTAAGTAGTCGCAATTTATACCTTGGCGTGATAGTGCGGAACCCTGCACGTGTGAAACATTACTATAAAATGTGGAATATTCATTAAATAATGCTGAATGACGTGATGGCCTTGTGACCTATCGCCTCTCAAGCAGAGCCGGCACCTCTGAGTTTTGTTGAAATTCATGTGCGAAATTACATTTGAAATTTACCACGAGCTGTACGGTGAAGAAAAACACCGTGAGGAAATCTGCACACACCTGTAAAGTAATTCAATAGTATGTGTGAAGTCCCAATCCGCACTGGGCCCGCGTGGAAACTACGGCCCAAGCCCTCTAATTTTGAGAGGAGGCCTGTGCCCAGCAGTGGAATGGTGGTGGTGATGGTGGAATGCTGAATAAATCCTTCAGACAGATAAAATCATGTATTATTATGCAAAATTGTCACTACTTACTACTTATATTTCAACTCTTTTAGGCTGCGTCTCCACAAGAGATTTGCGAGGATGCAATGTTTTGTCAAGAACGAAAAGAAATTTCATTTAACTATACTCAGCGGCAAAAAATTTGGCCCACTCTACATACAAAATTGCCTATTTCTGCATACATTTGAGGGCCAGAGATTTTGCCCCTCAGTATATTTTGGCTCAGCGCAGCTCCAGTAAAAACAGCTCAGCGAGGACAAGTAAATGAAATGTTTCTATTGGTTCATGACAAAAACATTCCTCGCAACGCTTCACACAATCTCGCCGCGACGACCGGATGGCCAAGTGGTCAGAGAACCTTACTACGAAGCTTGAGGTCTCGGGTTCGATTCCCGGCCAAGGCAGATATTTGTATGAATAATACGAATGTTTGTTCTCGGGTCTTGGATGTATAATATGTATTTAAGTAGGTATTTATCTATATAAGTATGTTTATCTGTTGCCTAGTATCTATAGTAAAGGCTTTGCTTAGTTTGGGACTATGTCAATTGGTGTCAGGTGTCCCATGATATTTATTATTATTTTATTATCTCTCGTCGATACAAACGCTGCCTAAACACAATAATATTAATACTACGTTCACTTATTCTGTAAAACCGCGCTCGCACATATTCCTTCCATTCCAGTGTCTCTACGTAACTAAGGTGTACCCCACACTGTCATGAAATACATTTGGCGTACCTACGATTTTAACTGAGCCATCTTACCTAACATCATCGTAAGTAGGTATTTATCTGGATATCCTGTGACCCATATAATGTCACCGTAGTATTAGCGACAAACTGTCAAAATGTTAAATACAATTGCCACTTTGCTACTATTTTCTATACATCTGCCAAAGAAATCATAGCGAAATTGATTATGAAAAGGTTCTACTCTGGTCCGTGATTCACTTTCCTCGACTGTATCTATAAATAAAATTCTTAATTCAATCAGTTAATAAATGAAATATAGTGATAGACCCTAGTGACTAGGGCCTAGTCTAAGTACGTAGCTAACTAGTTTAATAAACTTAATTGCATACCAGGTTGGAACCTTTGTGCTACTGATGTCATATTGTTATTCTATACATCTGCCAAAGAAGTTATAGCAAAATTAATTATGAAAATGTCCTGCTTTGGTTCGTGATTAATATCAGCAGACTCGCCGAGGTGCGCGCAACACGCAGCTTGACGAATCTCCCAAGTGTCGCTTTTCATCATCATATCATCATCATCAGCCGGAAGACGTCCACCGTTGAACAAAGGCGTCCCCGTCAGAACGCCTCAATGAACGACAGCTAGCCACTTACATCCACCGGTTACCCGCAACTCTCACGATGTCGTAAGTTCACCTAGTGGGAGGCCTGCCAACGCTTCGTCTTCCGGTTCGTGGTCGCCACTCGAGGACTTTTTTCCCCCAGCTTTTCGGCAGTAATTGGGCAGGTGTAATTGGGATAAGCTAAAATATTAATAAAGTAACGACTGAAAAATATTATCCAGTCAAAAGAAGAAGAACAATGAGTATTCGCTATGTTGAGACATAATACCGTCGAACATCAAATATTATTAAATATACTGGAGGAAAAGTCAAGAGATAATTCTTTTGTATCTAACTTCAGAGGAGATTCTAGGAAATTTTTATTGGAATGAAATAAAACGTAAGATAATTACTTCCTTTTTTTTACTCGTGTACAAAATCACTTATAAGAATCGTCTTAAAGCTATGCAAATACCCATCAATGAAGTCACTGTGAAAATTACACTTTCCATTAATTACTTTAAACCTTCCATTTATTATACTAGGTTAATCCGGAAAATTTTGCAAGTGATAAATTATTTTAACGGAATACCTCTGTATTTTTGTAAAAAAAAATACTTAATTGTAGTTGACAAATGTTTCTTTTAATTGATGAATTATCAAATCTGTGACTAGATTTTGTATTCAAAATAATTTATGAAACATTTACAGCGGGATTGACTTAATGAAGCTACTATATTTGCCATTTGCTGATATCTTCCCAAAAATTTGAAAACAAATAATACTTCTGTGAACCTGAAAAAATGAGATGAGTATTAGTTTGGGTCAAATTAATTTTATAAAAGACTGATACCTTTTCATAACTCAGATATTAAGCTCGGGGCATATTTTCGAAGTTTCATTTTCTAAATGCAACATTTGACTCGGGGCCAAGGAAAACAGGCGTTACGCGACACTCGTCTCTGCTCCATTGTTTATCTGACCTTAATCCGCCATTTTTTGCTGCCTGCTTTGCAGCAGGAAGCATACGGTTAATAACAAGGGTTAGAAACGTTGCTTTTAAAGCAATAGTAAAAAATATTTTTCACTTCTCATGCTCGTAAAGTTTGTATTTATGCTGGATCTACGCGACATCAAATTACTTATTATGCTCTAGTGCATAAAGTAAGTAAAATCTTAGTCTAAGACCAAGGCATTCAAGTGTTAACAGCCACAAACAAAAAAGTTTATATATATTTTTTTAATAATTTTTAATTGATATAAAACTAGAAATAAATCAAATCAATCAAAATAAATCAATATAACTAAAAAGTATATAAATATTTAGCAATGCATGACATATCAAAAGGTACCTTGCAAGTGAACAATTGTTTCAACTGTTGCTATTTCATTTCCTTATACTCAAAACTCGTGTTAAACTCGAGCATTAAACCCATTTTCCCCTCGTCTGGGTAAAATGGCTCGTTTTATACTCTTGTTGTATAATTTACTATTTCACTAAACGTCTCATACTTACTTGTAAACTTTGGATTTATGCTGGATCTAAGCAACTTAAAACATTTTGTTATGCTTTAATGCATTTATTAAATTCGGCTAAGACCAAGGCGTAGTTACAAATATTCACGAACAAGAGATATCTTTCGTTTCGTTTCGTTTCGTTTTGAAATATCCTTAGAAAAATATTACTTGACTTTTCATAACGGCTGTGGAATCCTACAATGGGCGTCTGACACGCTCTTGGCCGGGTTTCCTTTTACGGTAAGTAACCCTAAAAATCGAGTATAACAGTGGTTCCGTCCTAAAATCACCTAGCCGTATGTATGTATAAGTTCAGTTACTCTACGTGACAATGGCCGCCTCCCGGCTCCGCGTGACACCTGACGGGTGCGGCGTGACAACGAAGATTATTGGTACTGTAAATCAACTAGATTGGATAGTACGAGGGATATACTATGCGTGTTCGTAAAACCATATATCAACCGGGCTACAATATTTCCATGGTTACTAGGGCTATATTAAGGGAACATTGTGTTTATTTTTATTGAGGTTTACTGTGTTTGGTAGAGTAAAAAGTGAAGTGAAATTAAAGAGTTATTATTCTATAGCAGGGGTCTTCAAACTTTTGACTCAAGAGCCACACTGTACTTAATGTAAATTCGAGCGGGCCAAGACTTTGGCTGGTCATGGGGGTAATACATTAGTTAAGTACCCCCTTATTCATAAACGACAATCAAACCTATTTTAGTTAAAATGCCGCTAAAATTACGTTTGTCTTATCTGTCACTTCGACATTTGTATTTGTTAGAAAGGGACAAAGCATTTGTTAGTTAACATAGGCTTGTTAAGTTTTATGAATAAGGGGGTTAGTCTTCAGGGGGTACCTAGATACGAGTAACGCATAAGGAACGCACTTGGTGTTGATTATGTTCATGAGTATCTATGATTATGACCAATTACCTCCCGCTTTCTTTCCGCGGGCCGGATCAGAGGGGCTCGCGGGCCGGACTTGGCCCGGGGGCCGCAGTTCAGCGACCACTTTTCTATAGCCTAGTGGATGGAATTCTCGCTTCTCAGAAAGAGGACCTTGAGCTTTGTTGTACCTTTAAATTTATGTATGTGCGAAATTATATTTATTTAAAGTTTACCACGTGCTTTTTAGTAAAGAAAAATAACGCGAAAATGTAAATACCGTTAATTATTAAGTAGAAAAATATTAGACACTTTTTTTTGTAATAAACAAAAAATGACAAAGATGATGGGGTCAAAATTCGAGAGTGAGCCCGTGGTTAAGTGGGAGTTTGACTGGCTATATCTTCATAATTTTTAGGGTTCCGTACCCAAAAGGTGCCAACGGAACCCTATTACTGAGACTTCGCTGTCTGCCTGTCTGTCTGTCCGCCCGTCTGTCACAGGGCTCTATCTCTTGAGCCGTAATAGTTAGACAATTTAAATTTTTACAGATTATGAATTACTGTGGCCGCTATAACAACAAATGCTAAAAACAGAATAAAATAAATATTTAAGGGGGGCTGCCATACAGCAAACGCGATTGTTTTGCCGTTTTTTGCTTGATATTAATAACGGCAACAGGTAGACGCTTGAAATATTCACAGAATCTTTAGTTCTATAATCACTTTAAAAATAAATAATTAAATTTAAGTAAAATAAATATTCAAGGAGGGCTCCCATACAACAAACTGGATGTTTTTGCCGTTTTTTTCGTAATGAATGTCTAATGTTGTATAGATCATCAATTTTTGTCTGCCCCTGACCTGACTGAATGCTCCTTTCATCCACTCAAAGGTTGACTGGTAGAGATAAGTTCGCCTTTGTACATATAACTCATTGTTTGTCAATTGTGTTTGTTTACTTATTTTGTACAATAAAGAGTTTACATACATACATAACATACATAACGGTACGGAACCCTTCGTGCGCGAGTCCGACTTGCACTTTTCCGGTTTTTTTGCTGTGCCCAGCAGTTGGACATACTGGCTGGCGTTGAAGTATCTAAAATCTGATTACCGTTTCACACGATTCTTCTCTCTAGTGTAGGTAACTCTACAATTTTACAGCGAAGAAAGATTATACTAACACAGTTCTTGTTTAGAGCTTTACAGTATTCCGATTCGTTAGCAAACAAGGTATAGCTACGTAATAGAAAATTGAATCACCATTACCTTGTTTTATTCTGGAACAAGGTTACTGGGTAGCATTAATATGGATTCAACTGTTTTGATGTTGCAAAGTCGCGAAATGGGATCGTTTGATTCAATAAATGGAACAAAGCATTTATAAAACGCGATATGTTTGTCGCCTTTCTCTGAAAGTCTGGGCTTCTTTTACTCGTAGCAATAAGTAATTTACTTTTCACCTCAGCACCTCAAACAGGCAGGTTTTGCTATGAGAAATCAGTGAGCAAAATCTCATTTAATAATACGTGGAAGATTCCGTATAAAATACGAAATCCTTAGAAAAATATTACTGATTTTTTTCGTAATGGCTACGGAACCCTATTTCGGGCGTGTCCGACACGCTCTTGGCCGGTTTTTTTTAAATATATAGGCCAGCGTAAGATCACAATCACGCCTGATGGTAAATTAAACTGTGGCGAAGATGCGGCCTAAGATTATTTAAAAAAAAATGCCGTTGGAGTATACGTCTCTATTAGTCTACTGTCAGTTCCTATAATAATAATAATTTATTTCGGACATACTCGTAATCCATAGCGTAGTAACAGTGAGTATACTTAATCTAAGTGCCTATACAATAGCTAGTATCAAGGCGTAAGAAATATCGTGTGAGTTGAAGTACAGTTGAAGAAACTTAATCACGTAGCAGGGTGGAATCTTTTCATAGTAAATTTCACTATGATTTCTTCAGAAAATGTATGGGATGTCAACATGACATAAGTAGCACAAGAATAAAGTTTCTTTAAGATAAAAAATACTTTAAGAACTAATCGCAAAAAAAATGCTTTTGTTAAATTTAAATTGGGGTAAAGAACTAAATTTTATACATTATGAAAATGAAAAAAATTGGTATACCTTCACTTGACCGAATTTAATTTGCCCGAATTTCATGTGCTATAATATTGAACCGCCATAATATTGTTTCTTTTAAATTCACTTTCACTGCTCATTGTTTACCATATTAATCAAATGACAGAATCTTTGTTTTCCATAATATTTATTTCAATAATTTCATTTTTCATAATCATTGTAAGACATAAGTATCACATGCCATAATATCATTTGCCATCCATGTAAATGGTGAGTATCGACACTATAATGCTGACAAATCCCTTACGTCAAACAAGCCTTTGAATTAGATACATTTTAATCACATAGATTAGGTTAGGTTAGAATTGTGACTTTTGATTTGTGCGAGCGAGCGAAGCGAGCGAGTAAGACGTTCGGAGCAGAAGCGACTCGGAAGGTTCAGCTAAGAAGGGCTATAAGGCCTTAGCCTTCGATATTAGGTTTTTTTCTATAGCAGCCCGGATAA